>NW_024098583.1:0-230339 GCF_016545835.1 Crotalus tigris | reverse complement strand
CGAAGTTGTTGGCGATGTCCATTTTGCTCTATGAGTTCATGGTCATCTAACCCTATCCCTAAGTGGAATTTTCCTCCAATGGGATTTTCCAATGTATTTTGCCAGGAAACATAGATAGGTCAGCCTAGACAAGTCTGAATCCGCCTAACCCTACCCAAGCACTCCCAGTTTGTTGGCAATATCCATTTTGCTCTATGAGTTCATGGTGACCTAAACCTAACTCTAAGTGGAATTTTCCTCGAAAGGGATTTTCCCATGTATTTTATCAGGAAATATAGATAGGAAAGCCTAGAAAAGTTACTGCTCTCCTAACCATACCCAAGCACTCCGAATTTGTTGGTAATGTCCAGTTTGCTCTATCAGTTCGTGGTGACCTAACAGTAACCCTAGGTGGAATTTTCTTCCAATGGGATTTTCCCATGTATTTTACCAGGAAACATAGATAGGTCCCCCTAGACAAGTCTGTATCCTCCTAAGCATAACCAAGCACTCCGAAGTTGTTGGCGATGTCCATTTTGCTCTATGAGTTCATGGTCATCTAACCCTATCCCTAAGTGGAATTTTCCTCCAATGGGATTTTCCCATGTATTTTACCAGGAAACATAGATAGGTCAGCCCAGAAAAGTAACTGCTCTCCTAACCATACCCAAGCACTCCTAATTTGTTGGCGATGTCCATTTTGCTCTATGAGTTCATGGTGACCTAACCCTAACCCTCAGTGGAATTTTCCTCCAATGGGATTTTCCTATGTATTTTACCTGGAAACATAGATAGGGCAGGCTAGACAAGTCTGTATCTGTCTAAGCATACCCAAGAACTTCGAATTTCTTGCCGATGTCCATTTTGCTCTATCAGTTCATGCTCACCTAAACCTAACCCTAGGTGGAATTTTCCTCCAATGGGATTTTCCCATGTATTTTACCAGGAAAAGTAGATATGTCAGTCTAGAAAACTAACTGCCCTCCTAACCATACCCAACCATTCCGAATTTTTTTAGCAATGTCAACTTTGCTCTTTGAGTTCATGGTGACGTAACCCTAACCCTCAGTGGAATTTTCTTCCAAAGGGATTTTCCCATGTATTTGACAAGGAAAAATAGATAGGTCAGCCTAGAAAAGTAACTGCTCTCCTAACCATACCCAAACACTCTGATTTTTTTGATGATGTCAATTTTGCTCTATGAGTTCATGGTGACCTAACCCTAACCATACGTAGAATTTTCCTCCAATGGGATTTTCCAATGTATTTTGCCAGGAAACATAGATAGGTCAGCCTAGACAAGTCTGAATCCGCCTAACCCTACCCAAGCACTCCCAGTTTGTTGGCAATATCCATTTTGCTCTATGAGTTCATGGTGACCTAAACCTAACTCTAAGTGGAATTTTCCTCGAAAGGGATTTTCCCATGTATTTTATCAGGAAATATAGATAGGAAAGCCTAGAAAAGTTACTGCTCTCCTAACCATACCCAAGCACTCCGAATTTGTTGGTAATGTCCAGTTTGCTCTATCAGTTCGTGGTGACCTAACAGTAACCCTAGGTGGAATTTTCTTCCAATGGGATTTTCCCATGTATTTTACCAGGAAACATAGATAGGTCCCCCTAGACAAGTCTGTATCCTCCTAAGCATAACCAAGCACTCCGAAGTTGTTGGCGATGTCCATTTTGCTCTATGAGGTCATGGTCATCTAACCCTATCCCTAAGTGGAATTTTCCTCCAATGGGATTTTCCCATGTATTTTACCAGGAAACATAGATAGGTCAGCCTAGACAAGTCTGAATCCGCCAAACCCTACCCAAGCACTCCCAATTTGTTGGCAATGTCCATTTTGCTCTATGAGTTCATGGTGACCTAAACCTAACTCTAAGTGGAATTTTCCTCGAAAGGGATTTTCCCATGTATTTTACCAGGAAACATAGATAGGGCAGGCTAGAAAAGTAACTGCCCTCCTAACCATACCCAAGCACTCCGAATTTTTTGGTGATGTCCATTTTGCTCTTTGAGTTCATTGTGACCTAACCCTAACCCTAAGTTGAATTTTCCTCCAATGGGATTTTCCCATGTATTTTACCAGGAAACATAGATAGGGCAGGCTAGAAAAGTAACTGCCTGCCTAACCATACCCAAGCACTCTGAATTTGTTGCCGGTGTCCATTTTGCTCTATGAGTTCATGGTCACCTAAACCTCACCCTAGGTGGAATTGTCGTCCAATGGGATTTTCCCATGTATTTTACCAGGAAACATAGATAGGTCAGCCTAGAAAAGTAACTGCTCTCCTAACCATACCCAAGCACTCCTAATTTGTTGGCGATGTCCATTTTGCTCTATGAGTTCATGGTGACCTAACCCTAACCCTAAGTGGAATTTTCCTCCAATGGGATTTTCCTATGTATTTTACCTGGAAACATAGATAGGGCAGGCTAGACAAGTCTGTATCTGTCTAAGCATACCCAAGAACTTCGAATTTCTTGCCGATGTCCATTTTGCTCTATCAGTTCATGCTCACCTAAACCTAACCCTAGGTGGAATTTTCCTCCAATGGGATTTTCCCATGTATTTTACCAGGAAAAGTAGATATGTCAGTCTAGAAAACTAACTGCCCTCCTAACCATACCCAACCATTCCGAATTTTTTTAGCAATGTCAACTTTGCTCTTTGAGTTCATGGTGACGTAACCCTAACCCTCAGTGGAATTTTCTTCCAAAGGGATTTTCCCATGTATTTTACCAGGAAACATAGATAGGTCCCCCTAGACAAGACTGTATCCTCCTAAGCATAACCAAGCACTCCGAAGTTGTTGGCGATGTCCATTTTGCTCTATGAGTTCATGGTCATCTAACCCTATCCCTAAGTGGAATTTTCCTCCAATGGGATTTTCCCATGTATTTTACCAGGAAACATAGATAGGTCAGCCTAGACAAGTCTGAATCCGCCAAACCCTACCCAAGCACTCCCAATTTGTTGGCAATGTCCATTTTGCTCTATGAGTTCATGGTGACCTAAACCTAACTCTAAGTGGAATTTTCCTCGAAAGGGATTTTCCCATGTATTTTACCAGGAAACATAGATAGGGCAGGCTAGAAAAGTAACTGCCTGCCTAACCATACCCAAGCACTCTGAATTTGTTGCCGGTGTCCATTTTGCTCTATGAGTTCATGGTCACCTAAACCTCACCCTAGGTGGAATTGTCGTCCAATGGGATTTTCCCATGTATTTTACCAGGAAACATAGATAGGTCAGCCTAGAAAAGTAACTGCTCTCCTAACCATACCCAAGCACTCCTAATTTGTTGGCGATGTCCATTTTGCTCTATGAGTTCATGGTGACCTAACCCTAACCCTAAGTGGAATTTTCCTCCAATGGGATTTTCCTATGTATTTTACCTGGAAACATAGATAGGGCAGGCTAGACAAGTCTGTATCTGTCTAAGCATACCCAAGAACTTCGAATTTCTTGCCGATGTCCATTTTGCTCTATCAGTTCATGCTCACCTAAACCTAACCCTAGGTGGAATTTTCCTCCAATGGGATTTTCCCATGTATTTTACCAGGAAAAGTAGATATGTCAGTCTAGAAAACTAACTGCCCTCCTAACCATACCCAACCATTCCGAATTTTTTTAGCAATGTCAACTTTGCTCTTTGAGTTCATGGTGACGTAACCCTAACCCTCAGTGGAATTTTCTTCCAAAGGGATTTTCCCATGTATTTTACCAGGAAACATAGATAGGTCCCCCTAGACAAGACTGTATCCTCCTAAGCATAACCAAGCACTCCGAAGTTGTTGGCGATGTCCATTTTGCTCTATGAGTTCATGGTCATCTAACCCTATCCCTAAGTGGAATTTTCCTCCAATGGGATTTTCCCATGTATTTTACCAGGAAACATAGATAGGTCAGCCTAGACAAGTCTGAATCCGCCAAACCCTACCCAAGCACTCCCAATTTGTTGACAATGTCCATTTTGCTCTATGAGTTCATGGTGACCTAAACCTAACTCTAAGTGGAATTTTCCTCGAAAGGGATTTTCCCATGTATTTTACCAGGAAACATAGATAGGGCAGGCTAGAAAAGTAACTGCCTGCCTAACCATACCCAAGCACTCTGAATTTGTTGCCGGTGTCCATTTTGCTCTATGAGTTCATGGTCACCTAAACCTCACCCTAGGTGGAATTGTCGTCCAATGGGATTTTCCCATGTATTTTACCAGGAAACATAGATAGGTCAGCCTAGAAAAGTAACTGCTCTCCTAACCATACCCAAGCACTCCTAATTTGTTGGCGATGTCCATTTTGCTCTATGAGTTCATGGTGACCTAACCCTAACCCTAAGTGGAATTTTCCTCCAATGGGATTTTCCCATGTATTTTACCAGGAAACAAAGATAGGTCCCCCTAGACAATCTGTATCCTCCTAAGCATAACCAAGCACTCCGAAGTTGTTGGCGATGTCCATTTTGCTCTATGAGTTCATGGTCATCTAACCCTATCCCTAAGTGGAATTTTCCTCCAATGGGATTTTCCCATGTATTTTACCAGGAAACATAGATAGGTCAGCCTAGACAAGTCTGAATCCGCCAAACCCTACCCAAGCACTCCCAATTTGTTGGCAATGTCCATTTTGCTCTATGAGTTCATGGTGACCTAAACCTAACTCTAAGTGGAATTTTCCTCGAAAGGGATTTTCCCATGTATTTTACCAGGAAACATAGATAGGGCAGGCTAGAAAAGTAACTGCCCTCCTAACCATACCCAAGCACTCCGAATTTTTTGGTGATGTCCATTTTGCTCTTTGAGTTCATTGTGACCTAACCCTAACCCTAAGTTGAATTTTCCTCCAATGGGATTTTCCCATGTATTTTACCAGGAAACATAGATAGGGCACGCTAGAAAAGTAACTGCCTGCCTAACCATACCCAAGCACTCTGAATTTGTTGCCGGTGTCCATTTTGCTCTATGAGTTCATGGTGACCTAACCCTAACCCTAGGTGGAATTTTCTTCCAATGGGATTTTCCCATGTATTTTACCAGGAAATATAGATAGGTCAGCCTACATAAGTCTGTATCCGCCTAAGCATACCCAAGCACTCCGAAGTTGTTGGAGATATCCATTTTGCTCTATGAGATCATGGTGACCTAACCCTAACCCAAAGCAGAATTTTCCAAAAAAAGGGATTTTCCAATGTATTTTACCAGGAAACATAGATAGGTCATCCTAGAAAAGTAACTGCCTGCCCAACCCTACCCAGGCACTCTGAATTTGTTGGCAATGTCCATTTTGCTCTATGAGTTCATGGTGACCTAACCCTAATCCTAAGTGGAATTTTCTTCCAATGGGATTTTCCCATGTATTTTACAAGGAAAAATAGATGGGGAAGGCTAGAAAAGTAACTGCCTGCCTAACCGTACCCAAAGCGCTCCAAATTTGTTGGCAATGTCCATTTTGCTCTATGAGTTCATGGTCACTTAACCTTAACGCTAGGTGGAATTTTCTTCCAAAGGGATTTGCCCATGTAGTTTACCAGGAAACATAGATAGATCAGCCTAGACAAGTCTGTATCTGCCTAAGCATACCCAAGCACTCCGAAGTTGTTGGCGACATCCATATTGCTCTATGAGTTCATGGTGACCTAACCCTAAGTGTAATTTTCCTCCAATGGGGTTTTCCCATGTATTTTACCAGGAAACATAGATAGGCAGGCTAGAGAAGTAACTGCCTGCCTAACCATACCCAAGCACTCCAAATTTGTTTGCAATGTCCTTTTTGCTCTTTGAGTTCATGGTGACCTAACCCTAACCCTAAGTGGAATTTTCCTCCAATGGGATTTTCCAATGCATTTTACTAGGAAAAATAGGTAGGTCAGCCTAGACAAGTCTGTATCCGCATAACCATACCCAAGCACTCTGAATTTTTGGGCGATGTCCGTTTTGCTCTATGAGTTCATGGTAACCTAAACCTAACCCTAGTGGAATTTTCCTCCAATGGGATTTTGCCATGTATTTTTCCAGGAAACATAGATAGGGCAGGCTAGAAAAGTAACTGCCTGCCTAACCATAGCCAGGCACCCTGAATTTGTTGGCGATGTCCATTTTGCTCTGTGAGGTCATGGTGACCTAACCCTAACCCTAAGTGCAATTTTCCTCCAACGGGATATTCCCACGTATTTTACCAAGAAAAATAGATAGGGCAGGATAGAAAAGTAACTGCCTGCCTAACCATCCCCATGCACTCCCAATTTTTTGGCGATGTCCATTTTGCTCTATGAGTTCATGGTGACCTAACCCAAACGGTAAGTGGAATTTTCCTCCAATGGGATTTTCCCATGTATTTTACCAGGAATCATAGATAGGTCAGCCTAGAAAAGTAACTGCCCTCCTCACCATACCCAAGCACTCCGAATTTGTTGCCGATGTCCATTTTGCTCCACGAGTTCATGGTGACCTAACACTAACCCTAAGTGGAATTTTCCTCCAATGGGTTTTTCCCATGTATTTTACCAAAAACATAGATAGGGCAGGATAGAAAAGTAACTGCCTGCCTAACCATACCCAAGTAGTCCGAATTTTTTGGCGATGTCCATTTTGCACTATGAGTTCATGGTGACCTAACCCTAACCCTAAGTGGAATTTTCCTCCAATGGGATTTTCCCATGTATTTTACCAGGAAACATAGATAGGTCAGCCTAGAAAAGTAACTGCCCTCCTCACCATACCCAAGCACTCCGAATTTGTTGCCGATGTCCATTTTGCTCCACGAGTTCATTGTGACCTAACACTAACCCCATGTGATTTTCCCATGTATTTTGGTCTATGACTTCATGGTGACATCGCCCAAAAATTCAGAGTGCTTGGGTATGGTTTGGAGGACAGTTAGTTTTCTAGACAGACCTATCTATGTTTCCTTGTAAAATACATGGGAAAATCCAATTGGAGGAAAATTGAACTTAGGGTTAGGGTTAGGTCACTATCAACTCATAGAGCAAAATGGACATTGCCAACAAATTGGGAGTGCTTGGGTAGGGTTAGGCAGACATTTACTTCTCTAGCGTGCCCTACCTATTTTTCCCAGTAAAATAAATTGCAAAATCCCATTGGAGGAATATTTCACTTAGGATTAGAGTTAGGTCACCATGAACTCATAGAGCAAAATGGATATCGCCAATGACTTTGGAGTGCTTCGGTATGCTTAGGGGGATACAGACTTGTATTTTACCAGGAAACATAGATAGGGCAAACTAGAAAAGTTACATCCTGCCTAAGCATACCCAAGAAATCCTAATTTTTTGGCGATGTCCATTTTGCTCTAGGAGTTCATGGTCACCTAACCCGAACCCTAAGTGGAATTTTCCTCCAATGGGATTTTCCTATGTAGTTTACCAGGAAACATAGATAGGTCAGTCTAGAAAAGTCTGTATCCGACTAAGCACACCCAAGCACTCCGAAGTTCTTGGCGATATCCATTTTGCTCTATGAGTTCATGATGACCTAACCCTAACCCTAAGTGGAATTTTCCTCCAATGCGATTTTCCAATGTATTTTACTAGGAAACATACGTAGGGCAGGATAGAAAAGTAACTTTCTGCCTAACCCTACCCAAGCACTCCAAATTTGTTCGCAATGTCCATTTTACTCTATGAGTTCATGGTGACCTAACCTTAACCCTAAGTGGAATTTTCCTCCAATGGGATTTTGCCCTGTATTTTACCAGGAAACATAGATAGACAAGTCTGTATCCGCCTAAGCATACCCAAGAACTCCAAAGTTGTTGGCGATAACCATTTTACTCTATGAGTTCATGGTGACCTAACCCTAACCCTAAGTGGAATTTTCCTCCAATGGGATTTTCCAATGTATTTTACTAGGAAACATAGATAGGGCAGTCTAGAAAATAACTGCCTGCCTAACTCTACCCAAGCACTCCAAATTTGTTGGAAATGTCCATTTTGCTCTATGAGTGCATGGTGACCTAACCCTAACCCGAAGTGGAATTTTCTTCCAATGGGATTTTTCCATGTATTTTACCAGAAACCATAGATAGGTCAGCCTAGAAAAGTAACTGCCCTCCTAACCATACCCAAGCACTCTGAATTTTTTGACGATGTCCATTTTGCACTATGAGTTCATGGTGACCTAACATTAACCCTAAGTGGAATTTTCCTCCAATGGGATTTTCCGATGTATTTTACCAGGAAACATAGATAGGGCAGGCTAGAAAAGTAACTTCCCACCTACCCCTACCCAAGCACTCCCCATTTGTTGGCAATGTCCATTTTGCTCTATAAGTTCATGGTAACCTAACCCTAACCCTAAGTGGAATTTTCCTCCAATTAGATTTTCCAATGTATTTTACTAGGAAACATAGGTAGGGCAGTCCAGAAAATTAACTGCCTGCCTAACACTACCTACGCGCTCCGCATTTGTTGGCAATGTCCATTTTGCTCTATGAGTGCATGGTGACCTAACCCTAACCCAGGGGTAGGCAACCCAAAACACTCAAAGAGCCACTTGGACCCGTTTCCCACCAAAAACAAAACACTGGGAGCCGCAAAACCTTTTTGATATCTAAAATGAAGATAATACTGCATATATCCTTTACCTTTATTATAGGTGTGTGTGTTTGTATGTGTGTGTGTGAGAGTGTGTGTGTCTGTGTATATGTATGTATGTGTGTGTGTGTGTGCGTATATATATACATACACACACACACACACACACACACACACTCACACGCACGCACACATACACACATTAAAAATAAAAGTAAAAATATGACTCTTGGGAATATCCATACTATTAAAACAATGATCACCAAGAGAATGTTTTAAGAAAATAAAATTACATACACACATAGGTAAAAAAAGGATATATGCAGTGTTATCTTCATTTTATATGTCAAAAGGGTCTCTCTCTCTGTGTCTCTCTCTCTCCCTCCCTCTCTATCTGCCCTTGGTCTGACACTCCTCTTCCCCCACTCTCTCTCTCTCTCTCTCTCTCTCTCTTCCTCTCTCTCTCTCTCTCTCTCTCTCTTCCTCTCTCTCTTTTTCTCCCCCCGCCCTCCGGTCTGCTGCTCACCTGGCAAGCTTCAAGCTGTTGTCCAACAAGCTCAGGGATAAGCAACCATGTCTCTTTTATGACTCATGGACTTCAACTCCCAGAATTCCTGAGTCAGCCTAGCTGGGCTAGCTAGCTCTCTCCTGCCCTTCCTGCTTCCTGCTTCCTGCAGATACGCAGCAAAGGGAGGAGCTCCGCTCAGTAAGCTTTTCAGCTCCTCAGAGATTACTGTGAGTGCACTCTCTTTTAAACATACACACACACAGACACACAAAAAAAAACACAAACAAACAAACAGAGAGAGAGAGAGAGCGAGAGAGAGAGAGAGAAGCAGGGAAGTGCAATTGCCTCTCTCTGTCGCAGTCTATCTCTGCAAAGGCAGAGGAGGCTGGGAGCCACAGGGAAAGGCTCAAAGAGCCGCATGCGGCTCCAGAGTCGCAGGTTGCTGACCTATGCCCTAACCATAAGTGGAATTTTTCTCCAATGGGATTTTCCCATGTATTTTACCAGGAAACATAGATAGGTCAGTCTAGAAAAGTAACTGCCCACCTAACCAACCCAAGCACTCCAAATTTGTTAGCAATGTCCATTTTGCTCTCTGAGTGCATGGTGACCTAACCCTAACCCTAGGGGGGATTTTTTTCCAATGGGATTTTCCCATGTATTTTACCAGGTAACATAGATAGGGCAGGGTAGAAAAGTTACTGCCTACAAAACCATATCTAAGCACTCCGAATTTTTTGTCGATGTCCATTTTGCTCTATGACGTCATGGTGACCTAACACTAACCCTAAGTGGTATTTTCCTCCAATGGGATTTTCCAATGTATTTTACTAGGAAACATAGGTAGGGCAGGATAGAAAAGTAACTGCCTGCCTAACCCTACCAAAGCACTCCGAATTTGTTGCCAATGTCCATTTTGGTCTATGACTTCATGGTGACCTAACCCTAACCCTAAGTGGAATTTTCATCCAATTGAATTTTCTCATGTATTTTACCAGGAAACATAGATAGCTCTGTCTAGAAAAGTAACTGCGCTCCTAACCATACACAAATTGGGAGTGCTTGGGTATGGTTAGGCAGGCAGTTACTTTTCTAGCGTGCCCTATCTGTGTTTCCTTGTAAAATACATGGGAAAATCCCTTTGGAGGAAAATTCCACTTAGGGTTAGGGTTAGGTCACCATGAACTCATAGAGCAAAATGGACATCACCAACAAATTAGGGGTTCTTGGGTATGGTTGGGAGAGCAGTCACTTTTCTAGGCTGACCTATCTATGTTTCCTGGTAAAATACATGGGAAAATCCCATTGGAGGAAATTTCCACTTAGGGTTAGTGTTAGGTCACCATGAACTCATAGAGCAAAATGGAAATCGCCCAAAAATTCGGAGTGCTTGGTTATAGTTAGGAGGGCAATTACTTTTCTAGGCTGATCTATCTATATTTCCTGGTAAAATACATGGCAAAATCCCATTCGTGGCAAATTCCACTTAGGGTTATGGTTAGGTCACCATGAACTCATAGAGCAAAATGGACATCGGCAACAAATTCGGAGTGCTTGGGTATGATTAGGCAGGCAGTTTCTTTTCTAGCCTGCCCTATCTATGTTTCCTGGAAAAATGCATGGGAAAATCCCATTGGAGCTAAATTCCACTTAGGGTTAGAGTTAGGTCATCATGAACTCATAGAGCAAAATGGACATCGCCTACAAATTAGGAGTTCTTGGGTATGGTTAGGAGTGCAGTTACTTTTCTAGGCTGACCTATCTGTGTTTCCTGGTAAAATACATGGCAAAATCCCATTGGAGGAAAATTCCACTTAAGGTTAGGGTTACGTCACCATGAACTCATACAGTAAAATGGACATTGCCAACAAATTCGGAGTGCTTGGGTAGGGTTAGGCAGCCAGTTACTTTTCTAGCCTACCATATCTATGTTTCCTGGAAAAATACATGGGAAAATTGCATTGGAGGAAAATTCCACTTAGGGTTAGGGTTAGGTCACCATGAACTCATAGAGCAAAATGGACATTGCGAACGAATTTGGGGGACCTGGGTATCGTTAGGCAGGGAGTTACTTTCCTTTCCTGCCCTATCTATGTTTCCTGGTACAATACATGGCAAAATCCCTTTGGAGGAAAAGTCCACTTAGGGTTAGGGTTAGATCACCATGAACTGATAGACCAAAATGGACATTGCCAACAAATTCGGAGTGCCTGGGTAGGGTTAGGACAGCAGTTACATTTCTAGCCTGCCCTATCTAGGTTTCCTCCTAAATTACATGGGAAAATCCTATTGGAGGAAAATTCCACATAGGGTTAGGTTTAGGTCACCACAAACTCATAGTGCAAAATGGATTATCGCCAAAAATTTGGAGTTCTTGGGTATAGTTAGGAGGGTAGTTACTTTTCTAGGCTGACCTATATATGTTTCCTGGTAAAATACACGGGAAAATCCCTTTTGAGGAAAATTCTACTTAGGGTTAGATAACCATGAACTCATAGAGGAAAATGGATATTGCCAACAACTTTGGAGTGCTTGAGTATGCTTAGGCGGATATAGACTTGTCTAGGCTGACCTATCTATTTTTCCTAGTAAAATACATGGGAAACTCCCATTGGAAGTAAATTCCACCTAGGGTTAGGTTTAGGTCACCCTGAACTCATAGATCAAAATGGACATTGCCAAAAAATTCGGAGTGCTTGGGTATGGTTAGGCAGTTACTTTTCTAGCCTGCCCTATCTATGTTTCCTAAAAAATACATGGGAAAATCCCATTAGAGGAAAATTCCACTTAGGGTTAGGGTGAGGTCACCATGAACTCATAGAGCAAAATGGACATTGCGAACGAATTTGGGGGACCTGGATATGGTTAGGCAGGGAGTTACTTTCCTTTCCTGCCCTATCTATGTTTCCTGGTACAATACATGGCAAAATCCCTTTGGAGGAAAAGTCCACTTAGGGTTAGGGTTAGATCACCATGAACTGATAGACCAAAATGGACATTGCCAACAAATTCGGAGTGCCTGGGTAGGGTTAGGACAGCAGTTACATTTCTAGCCTGCCCTATCTATGTTTCCTGGTAAAATACATGGGAAAATCCCATTGGAAGAAAATTCCACCTAGGGTTAGGGTTAGGTCACCATGAACTCATAGAGCAAAATGGATATCGCCAACAACTTTGGAGTGCTTGGGTATGGTTAGGCAGGCAGTTACCTCTCTACCCTGCCCTATCTAGGTTTCCTCCTAAATTACATGGGAAAATCCTATTGGAGGAAAATTCCACATAGGGTTAGGTTTAGGTCACCACAAACTCATAGTGCAAAATAGATTATCGCCAAAAATTTGGAGTTCTTGGGTATAGTTAGGAGGGTAGTTACTTTTCTAGGCTGACCTATATATGTTTCCTGGTAAAATACACGGGAAAATCCCTTTTGAGGAAAATTCTACTTAGGGTTAGATAACCATGAACTCATAGAGGAAAATGGATATTGCCAACAACTTTGGAGTGCTTGAGTATGCTTAGGCGGATATAGACTTGTCTAGGCTGACCTATCTATTTTTCCTAGTAAAATACATGGGAAACTCCCATTGGAAGTAAATTCCACCTAGGGTTAGGTTTAGGTCACCCTGAACTCATAGAGCAAAATGGACATTGCCAAAAAATTCGGAGTGCTTGGGTATGGTTAGGCAGTTACTTTTCTAGCCTGCCCTATCTATGTTTCCTAAAAAATACATGGGAAAATCCCATTAGAGGAAAATTCCACTTAGGGTTAGGGTTAGGTCACCATGAACTCATACAGCAAAATGGACATCGCCAAAAAATTCGGAGTGCTTGGGTATGGTTAGGGGGGCAGTTACTTTTCTAGGCTGACCTATCTATGTTTCCTGGTAAAATACATGGCAAAATCCCATTGGAGGAAAATTCTACTTAGGGTTAGGGTTAGGTCCCCATGAACTCACAGAGTTAAATGGACATTGGCAACAAATTTGGAGTGCTTGGGTAGGGTTAGGTAGGCAGTTACTTTTATAGCCTGCCCTATCTATGTTTCCTGGTAAAATGGGAAAATCCTATTGGATGTAAAATGGGATGTAAAAATTTGGAGTTCTTGGTTATGGTTAGGAGGGCAGTTACTTTTCTAGGCTGACCTATATATGTTTCCTGGTGAAATACACGGGAAAATCCCTTTCGAGGAAAATTCTACTTAGGGTTACGTCACCATGAACTCATAGAGGAAAATGGATATCGCCAACAACTTTGGAGTACTTGAGTATGCTTAGGCGGATATAGACTTTTCTAGGCTGACCTATCTATGTTTCCTGGTAAAATATATGGGAAAATCCCATTGCAGGAAAATTCCACTTAGGGTTAGGGTTAGGTGACCATGAACTCCTAGAGCAAAATGGACATCGCCAAAAAATTCGGAGTGCTTGTGTATGGTTAGGCAGGCTGTAACTTTTCTAGTTTGCCCTGTCTATGTTTCCTGGTAAAATACATGGGAAAATCCCATTAGAGGAAAACTCCACTTGGGGTTAGGGTTAGGTCACCATTAATTCATAGAGCAAAATAGATATCGCCAACAACTTCGGAATGCTTGGGTATGGTTAGGCGGATACAGACTTGTCTAGGCTGACCTATCTATGTTTCCTGGTAAAATCCCATTCGAAGAAATTTCCATCTAGGATTAGGGTTAGGTCACCATGAACTCATAGTGCAAAATGGAGATCGGCAACAAATTCGGAGTGTTTGGGTATAGTTAGGCAGGCAGTTACTTTTCTAGGCTGCGCTATGTATGATTCCTGGTAAAATACATTGGAAAATCCCATTGGAGGAAAATTCCACTTAGGGTTAGGGTTAGGTGGAACTTTCCTCCAAGGGGATTTTCCCATGTAGTTTACCAGGAAACATAGATATGTCAGCCTAGACAAGTCTGTATCCGCCTAAGCATACCCAAGCACTCCGAAGTTGTTGACGGTATCCATTTTGCTCTATGAGTTCATGGTGACCTAACCCTAACCCTAAGTGGAGTTTTCCTCCAATGGGATTTTCCCATCTTTTTTACCAGGAAACATAGAAAGGGCAGACTAGAAAATTTACTGCCTGCCTAACCCTACCCAAGCACTCCCAATTTGTTGGCAATGGCATTTTCCCATGTATTTTACCAGGAAACAAAGATAGGGCAGGCTAGAAAAGTAACTGCCTGCCTAACCCTACTCAAGTGCTCCGAATTTGTTGCCGATGTACATTTTGCTCTATCAGTTCATGGTGACCTTGCCTTAACCCTAAGTGGAATTTTCCTCCAATGGGATTCTGCCATGTATTTTACCAGGAAACAGAGATAGGTCAGCCTAGACAAGTCTGTATCCGCCTAAGCATACTCAAGCACTCCAAAGTTGTTGACGATATCAATTTTCCTCTATGAGTTCATCGTGACCTAACTCTAAGTAGAATTTCCCTCGAAAGGGATTTTCCCATGTATTTTACCAGGAAAAATAGATAGGTCAGCCTAGAAGAGTAACTGCCCTCCTAACCATACCCAACCACTCCAAATTTTTTGGCGATGTCCATTTTGCTCGTTGAATACATAGTGACCTAACCCGAACCCTAAGTTGAATTTTCCTCCAATGGGATTTTCCCATGTATTTTGCCAGGAAACATAGATAGGGCAGGCTAGAAAAGTTACTGCCTGCCTAACCAAACGCAAGCACTCCGAATTTTTGGGTGACGTTCATTTTGGTGTAGGAGTTCATGGTCACCTAACCCTAAGCCTAAGTGGAATTTTCCTCCAATTGGATTTTTCCATATATTTTAACAGGAAATATAGGTCAGCCTTGACAAGTCTGTATCCACCTAAGAATACCCAAGCACTCCGAAGTTTTTGGCGATATCCATTTTGCTCTATGAGTTCGTGATGACCTAACCCTAACCCTAAGTGGAATTTTCCTCCAATGGGATTTTCCCATGTATTTTACCAGTTAGCAGGGATAGGGCAGGCTAGAAAAGTAAATGCCTGCCTAACCAAACGCAAGCACTTCGAATTTTTTGGCGAAGTTCATTTTGCTGTAGGAGTTCATGGTGAACTAACCCTATGCCTAGGTGGCATTTTCTTAAATGGGATTTTCCCATGTATTTTACCATGAAACATAGATAGGTCAACCTAGACAAGTGTGTATCCGCCTAAGCATACCGAAGCACTCCAAAGTTGTTGACGATATCAATTTTCCTCTATGAGTTCATGGTGACCTAACCCTAAGTAGAATTTCCCTCGAAAGGGATTTTCTCATGTATTTTACCAGGAAACATAGATAGGGCAGGCTAGAAAAGTAACTGCCTGCCTAACCATACCCAAGCACTCCGAATTTGTTGCCAATGTCAATTTTGCTCTATGAATACATGGAGACCTAACCCTAACCCTAGGTTGAATTTTCTTACAATGGGATTTTCCCATGTATTTTACCAGGAAACATAGGTAGGTCAGCATTGAAAAATAACTGCCTGCCTAACCCTACCCAAGTACTCCGAATTTTTTGGAAGTGTCCATTTTACTCTATATGTTCATGGTGACCTAACCCTAACCCTAAGTGGACTTTCCTCGAAAGGGATTTTGCCATGTATTTTACCAGGAAACATAAGTAGGTCAGCCTAGACAAGTCTGTATCCGCCTAAGTATACCCAAGCACTCCAAAGTTGTTGACGATATCAATTTTCCTCTATGAGTTCATCGTGACCTAACTCTAAGTAGAATTTCCCTCGAAAGGGATTTTCCCATGTATTTTACCAGGAAACATAGATAGGTCAGCCTAGAAGAGTAACTGCCCTCCTAACCATACCCAACCACTCCGAATTTTTTGGCGATGTCCATTTTGCTCGTTGAATACATAGTGACCTAACCCGAACCCTAAGTTGAATTTTCCTCCAATGGGATTTTCCCATGTATTTTGCCAGGAAACATAGATAGGGCAGGCTAGAAAAGTTACTGCCTGCCTAACCAAACGCAAGCACTCCGAATTTTTGGGTGACGTTCATTTTGGTGTAGGAGTTCATGGTCACCTAACCCTAAGCCTAAGTGGAATTTTCCTCCAATTGGATTTTTCCATGTATTTTAACAGGAAATATAAGTCAGCCTTGACAAGTCTGTATCCACCTAAGAATACCCAAGCACTCCGAAGTTTTTGGCGATATCCATTTTGCTCTATGAGTTCGTGATGACCTAACCCTAACCCTAAGTGGAATTTTCCTCCAATGGGATTTTCCCATGATTTTACCAGTTAGCAGGGATAGGGCAGGCTAGAAAAGTAAATGCCTGCCTAACCAAACGCAAGCACTTCGAATTTTTTGGCGAAGTTCATTTTGCTGTAGGAGTTCATGGTCACGTAACCCTAACCCTAAGTGGAATTTTCCTCCAATTGGATTTTCCCATGTATTTTAATAGGAAACATAGGTCAGCCTTGACAGGTCTGTATCCGCCTAAGCATACCCAAGCACTCCGAAGTTTTTGGCGATATCTATTTTGCTCTGTGAATTCATGGTGACCTAAAACTAACCCTAAGTAGAATTTTCCTCGAAAGCGATTTTCCCATGTATTTTACCAGGAAATATAGATAGGTCAGTTTAGAAAAGGAACTGCTCTCCTAACCATATCCAAGAACTACAAATTTGTTGGCGATGTCCATTTTCCTCTCTGAGTTCATGGTGACCTAACTCTAACCCTAAGTGGAGTTTTCCTCCAATGGGATTTTCCCATGTATTTTACCAGGAAAAATAGATAGGGCAGGCTAGAAAAGTAACTGCCTGCCTAATCTTACCGAAGCACTCCAAATTTGTTGCCGATGTCCATTTTGTTCTATGAGTTCATGGTGACCTAACCCTAACCCTAGGTGGAATTTTCTTTCAACGGGATTTTCCCTTGTATTTTACCAGGAAACATAGATAGGTCAGCCTAGAAAAGTCTGTATCCTCCTAAGCATACAAAAGCACTCCGAAGTTGTTGGCGATATCCATTTTGCTCTATGAATTCATGGTGACCTAACCCTAACCCTAAGTGCAGTTTTCCTCCAATGGGATTTTCCCATGTATTTTACCAGGAAAAATATATAGGGCAGGCTAGAAAAGAAAGTACCTGCCTTACCATACCCAAGCACTCCGAATTTGTTGCCAATGTCCATTTTGCTATATGAGTTCATGGTGAACTAACCCTATGCCTAGGTGGCATTTTCTTAAATGGGATTTTCCCATGTATTTTACCATGAAACATAGATAGGTCAACCTAGACAAGTGTGTATCCGCCTAAGCATACCGAAGCACTCCAAAGTTGTTGACGATATCAATTTTCCTCTATGAGTTCATGGTGACCTAACCCTAAGTAGAATTTCCCTCGAAAGGGATTTTCTCATGTATTTTACCAGGAAACATAGATAGGGCAGGCTAGAAAAGTAACTGCCTGCCTAACCATACCCAAGCACTCCGAATTTGTTGCCAATGTCAATTTTGCTCTATGAATACATGGAGACCTAACCCTAACCCTAGGTGGAATTTTCTTCCAATGGGATTTTCCCATGTATTTTACCAGGAAACATAGGTAGGTCAGCATTGAAAAGTAACTGCCCTCGTTACCATACCCAAGCACTCCGAATATTTTGGAAGTGACCATTTTACTCTATATGTTCATGGTGACCTAACCCTTAACCCTAAGTGGAGTTTCCTCCAAAGGGATTTTGCCATGTATTTTACCAGGAAACATAAGTAGGTCAGCCTAGAAAATAACTGCCCTCCTAACCATAACCAAGAACTCCGAATTTTTTGGCAATGTCCATTTTGCTCTATGTGTTCATGGTGACCTAAGGCTAATCCTAAGAGGAATTTTCCTCCAATGGGATTTTCCAATATATTTTACCAGGAAACATAGATAGGTCAGCCTAGACAACTCTGTATCCCCCTAAGCATACCCAAGCACTCCTAAGTTGTTGGCGATATTCATTTTGCGCTATGAGTTCATGGTGACCTAACCCTAAGTGGAATTCTTCTCCAATGGGAGTTTCCCAGGTATTTTACCAGGAAACATAGATAGGGCAGTCTAGAAAATTTACTGCCTCCCTAACCATACCCAAGCATTCAAAATTTGTTGCCGATGTCCGTTTTGCTCTATTAATTCATGGTGACCTAACCCTAACCCTAGGTTGAATTTTCTTCCTATGTGCTTTTCCCATGTATTTTACAAGGAAACATAGATATGTCAGCCTAGAAAAGTAACTGCCCTCCTAACCATACCCAAGCACTCCGAATTTTTGGGTGATGTCCATTTTGTTCTGTCACTTCATGGTGACCTAACCATAACCCTAGATGTAATTTTATTCCAATGGGATTTTTCCGTGTAGTTTACCAGGAAACATAGATAGGTCAGCCTATACAATTCTCTATCTGCCTAAGCATACCCAAGCATTCCGAAGTTGTTGGCGATATCCATTTTGCTCCATGAGTTCATGGTGACCTAACCCTAAATAGAATTTATTTTACCAGGAAACACAGATAGGGCAGGCTAGAAAAGTTACTGCCTCCCTAACCACACCCAAGTACTCCACATTTATTGCCGATGTCCATTTGCTCTGCAAGTTCATGATTACGTAACCCTAACCCTAGGTGGAATTTTATTCCAATGGGATTTTTCCATGTAGTTTACCAGGAAAAAGTGCTTGGGTATGGTTAGGAGGGCAGTTACTTTTCTAGGCTGACGTATCTATGTTTCCTGGTAAAATACATGGGAAAATCCCATTGGAGGAAAATTCCACTTAGGGTTAGGGTTAGGTCACCATGAACTCACAGAGCAAAATGGAGATCGGCAACAAATTCGGAGTGCTTGGGTATGATAAGGAGGGCAGTTACTTTTCTAGGCTGACCTATCTATGTTTCCTAGTAAAATACATGGGAAAATCCCTTTCGAGGAAAGTTCTACTTAGGGTTAGGTCACCATGAACTCATAGAGGAAAATTGATATCGTCAACAACTTTGGAGTGCTTGGGTATACTTAGGCGGATACAGACTTGTCTAGGCTGACCTACTTATGTTTCCTGGTAAAAAACATGGCAAAATCCCTTTCGAGGAAAGTCCACTTAGGGTTAGGGTTAGGTCACCATGAACATATAGAGTAAAATGGACACTTCCAAAAAATTCGGAGTACTTGGGTAGGGTTAGGCAGGCAGTTATTTTTCTAGCCTGCCCTACCTATTTTTCCTAGAAAAATACATTGGAAAATCCCATTGGAGGAATATTCCACTTAGGGTTAGGGTTAGGTCACCCGGAACTCATAGAGCAAAATGGACATCGCCAAAATATTCGGAGTGCTTGGGTATGGTAACGAGGGCAGTTACTTTTCAAGGCTGACCTACCTATGTTTCCTGGTAAAATACATTGGAAAATCCCATTGGAAGAAAATTCCACCTAGGGTTAGGGTTAGGTCTCCATGTACTCCTAGAGCAAAATTGACATCGGCAACCAATTCGTAGTGCTTGGGTATGGTTAGGCAGGCAGTTAGTTTTCTAGCCTGCCCTATCTATGTTTCCTGGTAAAATACATGGGAAAATCGCATTGGAGGAAAATTCCACTTAGTGTTAGAGTTAGGTCAGCATGAACTCATAGAGCAAAATGGATATCGCCAACAACTTCGGAATGCTTGGGTATACTTAGGCGGATACAGACTTGTCTAGGGTTTCCTATCTATTTTTCTTGGTAAAATACTTGGGAAAATCCCATTGGAAGAAAATTCCACCTAGCGTTAGGGTTAGGTCACCATGAACTCTTAGAGCAAAATGGACATCGGCAAAAAATTCAGAGTGCTTGGGTATGGTTAGGCAGGCAGTTACTTTTCTAGCCTGCCCTATCTATGTTTCCTGTTAAAAAAATGGGGAAATTGCATTGGAGGATAATTCCACTTAGGGTTAGGTTTAGATGACCATGAACTCCTACAGCAAAATGAACGTCGCCAAAAAATTTGGAGTGCTTGGGTACGGTTAGGCTGGCAGTAAATTTTCTAGCCTGCCCTATCTATGTTTCCTGGTAAAATACATGGCAAAATCCCATTGGAGGAAAATTCCACTTAGGGCTAGGGTTAGGTCACCATGAACTCATAGAGCAAAATGGACATTGGCAACAAATTCGGAGTGCTTGGGTATGATAAGGAGGGCAGTTTCTTTTCTAGGCTGACCTATCTATGTTTCCTAGTAAAATACATGGGAAAATCCCTTTCGAAGAAAATTATACTTAGGGTTAGGTCACCATGAACTCATAGAGGAAAATTGATATCGTCAAAAAATTTGGAGTGCTTGGGTATACTTAGGCGGATACAGACTTGTCTAGGCTGACCTATCTATGTTTCCTAGTAAAATAGATGGGAAAATCCCATTGGAAGAAAATTCCACTTAGGGTTAGGGTTAGGTCACCATGAACTCAAAGAGCAAAACTGGTATCGTCAACAACTTTGGACTGCTTGGTTATGCTTAGGAGGATACAGACATTTCTAGGCTGACCTATCTATGTTTCCTGGTAAAATACATGGGAAAATCCCATTGGAAGAAAATTCCACCTAAGGTTAGGGTTAGGTCACCATGAACTCATAGAGAAAAATGGACATCCCCAAAAAATTCGGAGTGCTTGGGTATTGTTAGGAGGGCAGTTACTTTTCTAGGATGACCTATCTATGTTTCCTGGTAAAATACATGGGAAAATCCCATTAGAAGAAAATTCCACTTAGGGTTAGCGTTAGGTCACCATGAACTCATAGAGCAAAATGGACATTGCCAACAAATTCGGGGGACCTGGGTTTGGTTAGGCAGGCAGTTACTTTCCTTGCCTGCCCTATCTATGTTTCCTGGTAAAATACATGGCAAAATCCCATTGGAGGAAAAATCCACCTAGGGTTAGGGTTAGGTCACCATGAACTCATAGAGCAAAATGGACATCGGCAACAAATTCGGAGTGCTTGGGTATGATAAGGAGGGCAGTTTCTTTTCTAGGCTGACCTATCTATGTTTCCTAGTAAAATACATGGGAAAATCCCTTTCGAAGAAAATTATACTTAGGGTTAGGTCACCATGAACTCATAGAGGAAAATTGATATCGTCAAAAAATTTGGAGTGCTTGGGTATACTTAGGCGGATACAGACTTGTCTAGGCTGACCTATCTATGTTTCCTAGTAAAATAGATGGGAAAATCCCATTGGAAGAAAATTCCACTTAGGGTTAGGGTTAGGTCACCATGAACTCAAAGAGCAAAACTGGTATCGTCAACAACTTTGGACTGCTTGGTTATGCTTAGGAGGATACAGACATTTCTAGGCTGACCTATCTATGTTTCCTGGTAAAATACATGGGAAAATCCCATTGGAAGAAAATTCCACCTAAGGTTAGGGTTAGGTCACTATGAACTCATAGAGAAAAATGGACATCGCCAAAAAATTCGGAGTGCTTGGGTATTGTTAGGAGGGCAGTTACTTTTCTAGGATGACCTATCTATGTTTCCTGGTAAAATACATGGGAAAATACCATTAGAAGAAAATTCCACTTAGGGTTAGCGTTAGGTCACCATGAACTCATAGAGCAAAATGGACATTGCCAACAAATTCGGGGGACCTGGGTTTGGTTAGGCAGGCAGTTACTTTCCTTGCCTGCCCTATCTATGTTTCCTGGTAAAATACATGGCAAAATCCCATTGGAGGAAAAATCCACCTAGGGTTAGGGTTAGGTCATCATGAACTCATAGAGCAAAATGGACATCGGCAACAAATTCGGAGTGCTTGGGTATGATAAGAAGGGCAGTTTCTTTTCTAGGCTGACCTATCTATGTTTCCTAGTAAAATACATGGGAAAATCACTTTCGAAGAAAATTATACTTAGGGTTAGGTCACCATGAACTCATAGAGGAAAATTGATATCGTCAACAACTTTGGAGTGCTTGGGTATACTTAGGCGGATACAGACTTGTCTAGGCTGACCTATCTATGTTTCCTAGTAAAATAGATGGGAAAATCCCATTGGAAGAAAATTCCACTTAGGGTTAGGGTTAGGTCACCATGAACTCAAAGAGCAAAACTGGTATCGTCAACAACTTTGGACTGCTTGGTTATGCTTAGGAGGATACAGACATTTCTAGGCTGACCTATCTATGTTTCCTGGTAAAATACATGGGAAAATCCCATTGGAAGAAAATTCCACCTAAGGTTAGGGTTAGGTCACCATGAATTCATAGAGCAAAATGGATATCGTCCAAAACTTCGGAGTGCTTGGTTATGCTTAGGCGGATACAGACTTGTCTATGCTGACCTATGTTTCCTTTTAAAATACATGGGAAAATCCAATTGGAGGAAAATTCCACCGAGGGTTAGGGTTAGGTCACCATGAACTCATAGAGCAAAATGGACATCGCCCCAAAATTCGGAGTGCATGGATATGCTTAGGAGGGCAGTTACTTTTCTAGGGTGACGTATCTATGTTTCTTGATAAAATACCTGGCAAAATCCAATTGGAGGAAAATTCAACTTAGGGTTAGGGTTAAGTAACCATGAACTCATAGAGTATAATGGACATTGCCAATAAACTCGGAGTGCTTGGGTAGGGTTACGCAGGCAGTTCCTTTTCTAGCCTGCCCTATCTATGTTTCCTGGTAAAATACATGGGAAAATCCAATTGGAGGAAAATTCAATTTAGGGTTAGGGACACCACACAATGAACTCATAGAGTAAAATGGACATCGCCAAAAAATTCGGAGTGCTTGGGTATGGTTAGGAGGGCAGTTACTTTTCTAGGCTGACCTATCTATGTTTCCTGGTAAAATACATGGCAAAGTCCAATTGGTGGAAAATTCCACTTAGGGTTAGGGTTAGGTCACCATGAACTCATAGAGTAAAATGGACATTGCCAATAAATTCGGAGTGCTTGGGTAGGGTTAGGTAGGCAATTATTTTTCTAGGCTGACCTATCTATGTTCCCTGGTAAAACACATGGGAAAATCCCTTTTTTAGGAAAATTCTAGTTTGGATTAGGGTTAGGTCACCATGATATCCAAAATGGATATCTCCAACAACTTGCTTGGGTATTCTTAGGCAGATACACACTTGTCTAGGTTGACCTATCTATGTTTCATGGTAAAATACATGGGAAAATCCCATAGGAAGAAAATTCCACCTAGGGTTAGGGTTAGGTCGCCATGAACTCATAGAGCAAAATTGATATCGCCAAGAAATTCGGAGTGCTTGGGTATGCTTAGGGGGATACAGAGTTGTCTAGGCTGACCTATCTATGTTTCCTGGTAAAATATATGGGAAAATCCCATTGGAGGAAAATTCCACTTAGGGTTAGGGTTAGGTCACCATGAACATATCGAGTAAAATGGACATTGTCAACAAATTCGGAGTGCTTGTGTAGGGTTAGGCAGGCTGTAACTTTTCTAGCCTGCCCTATCTATGTTTCCTGGTTAAATACATGGCAAAAATCCATTGGAGGAAAATTCCTCTTAGGATTAGCATTAGGTCACCATGAACACATATAGCAAAATGGACATCGCCAAAAAATTTGGAGTTCTTGGTTATGGTTAGGAGAGCAGTTATTTTCTAGGCTGACCTACTTATGTTTCCTGGTAAAATACATTGGAAAATCGCATTGGAGGAAAATTCCACTTAGTGTTAGGGTTAGGTCAGCATGAACTCATAGAGCAAAATGGATATCACCAACAACTTAGGAATGCTTGGGTATACTTAGGCGGATACAGACTTGGGTTTCCTATCTATTTTTCTTGGTAAAATACTTGGTAAAATACCATTGGAAGAAAATTCCACCTAGCGTTAGGGTTAGGTCACCATGAACTCTTAGAGCAAAATGGACATTGGCAAAAAATTCGGAGTGCTTGGGTATGGTTAGGCAGGCAGTTACTTTTCTAGCCTGCCCTATCTATGTTTCCTGTTAAAAAAATGGGAAAATTGCATTGGAGGATAATTCCACTTAGGGAATTGGCAACATTGGCAACAAATTCGGAGTGCTTAGGTAGGGTTAGGAGGGAACTTACTTTTCTAGGCCGACATATCTACTTTTGCTGGTAAAATACATGGGAAAATCCCATTGGAGTAAAATTCCACTTAGGGTTAGGGTTAGGTCACCATGAACTCATAGAGCAAAACTGAGATCGGTAACAAATTCGGCGTGCTTGGCTAGGGTTAGGAAGGGAGTTAATTTTCTAGCCTGCCCTATCTATGTTTCCTGGTAAAATACATGGGAAAATCCCATTGGACGACAATTCCACCTAGGGTTACGGTTACGTCACCATGAACTCATAGAGCAAAATGGACATCGGCAACAAATTCGGAGAGCTTGGGTATGTTTAGGAGGGCAGTTACTTTTCTAGGCTGACCTACCTATGTTTCCTAGTAAAATATGTTGAAAAATCCCATTGGAGCAAAATTTCACATAGGGTTAGGGTTAGGTCACCATGAAGTCATAGAGCCAAATGGATATCGCCAAAAACTTTGGAGTGCTTGGGTATGCTTAGGCGGATACAGATTTGTCTAGGCTGACCTATCTATGTTTCCTGGAAAAATACATGGGAAAATCCTATTGGAACAAAATTCCACTTAGTGTTAGGGTTAGGTCACCATGAACTCATAGAGCAAAAAGTGACACCGGCAACAAATTCGGAGTTCTTGGGAATGGTTAGGCAGGCAGTTACTTTTCTAGCATGCCCTATCTATGTTTCAGGGTAAAATAAATGGGAAAATCCTATTGGAGGAAAATTCCACATAGGGTTAGGGTTAGGTCACCATGAATTCATAGAGCAAAATGGATATCACCAACAACGTCGGAGTGCTTGGGTATTCTTAGGCAGATACAGACTTGTCTACGGTTTCCTATCTAGGTTTCCTGGTAAAATACATGGGAAAATCCCATTGGAAGAAAATTCCACCTAGGGTTAGGGTTAGGTCACCATGAACTCATAGAGCAAAATGGACATTGCCAATTAATTCGGAGTGCTTGGGTATGGTTAGGCAGGCAGTTACTTTTCTAGCCTGCCCTATCTATGTTTCCTGGTAAAATACATGGGAAAATCCCATTGAACGACAATTCCACCTAGGGTTACGGTTACGTCACCATGAACTCATAGAGCAAAATGGACATCGGCAACAAATTCGGAGTGCTTGGGTATGGTTAGGCAGGCAGTAACTTTTTTAGCCTGCCCTATCTATTTTTCCTGGCAAAATACATCGGAAAATCCCATTGGAGGAAAACTCCATTTAGGGTTAGGTCACCATGAACTAATAGAGCAAAATGGTCATCGCCAACAAATTTGGAGTGCTTGGATATGGTTAGGAGAGCAGTTACTTTTCTAAACTGACCTATCAATATTTCCTGGTAAAATACATGGGAAAATCGCTTTCGAGGAAAATTCTACTTAGGGTTAGGGTTAGGTCACCATGAATTCATAGAGCAAAAGGGATATCGCCAAAAAATTCGTAGTGCTTGGTTATGCTTAGGCAGATGCAGACTTGTCTAGGCTGACCTATCTATATTTCTTGATAAAATACCTGGCAAAATCCAATTGGAGGAAAATTCAACTTAGGGTTAGGGTTAGGTAACCATGAACTCATAGAGTAAAATGGACAGTGCCAATAAACTCGGAGTGCTTGGGCAGGGTTACGCAGGCAGTTACTTTTCTTGCATGCCCTATCTATGTTTCCTGGTAAAATACATGGGAAAATCCCATTGGAGGAAAATTCCACTTAGGGTTTGGGTTAGGTCACCATAAACTCATAGAGCAAAATGTATATCACCAACAACTTCGGAGTGCTTGGGTATGCTTAGGTGGATACAGACTTGTCTAGGCTGACCTATCTATGTTTCCTGGTAAAATACATGGGAAAATCCCATTGGAAGAAAATTTCACCTAGGGTTACAGTTAGGTGATCATGAACTCAGAGAGCAAAATGGACACCGGCAACAAATTCGGAGTGCTTCGGTAGGGTTAGGCAGGTAGTAACTTTTCTAGCCTGCCCTATCTATGTTTCCTGGTAAAATATATGGGAAAATGCCATTGGAGGAAAATTCCACTTTGGGTTAGGGCACAGGTCAGCAACCTGCGGCTCTGGAGCCGCATGCGGCTCCTTGAGCCTTGCCCTGTGGCTCCCAGCCTCCTCTGCCTTTGCAGAGAGAGAGAGAGACAGAGAGAGGCAATTGCGCTTCCCTGCTTCAATCTGTGTGTGTGTGTGTGTGTGTGTTTTGTGTGTGTGTGTGTGTGTGTGTGTGTGTGTATGTGTAAAAGAGAGTGTACTCACATGTTCTCCGAAGAGCTGAAAAGCTTACTGGGCGGAGCTCCTCCCTTTGCTGCATCTCTGCAGGAAGCAGGAAGCAGGAAGGGCAGGAGAGAGCTAGCTAGCCCAGCTAGGCTGACTCAGGAATTCTGGGAGTTGAAGTCCATGAGTCATAAAAGAGACGAGGTTGCCTACCCCTGATCTTGTTGGACAACAGCTTGAAGCTTGCCAGGTGAGCAGCAGATAGGAGAGGGGGGGGAGAAAGAGAGAGAGAGAAAGAGAGAGAGGGAGGGAGAGAGGAGAGAGAGAGAGAGAGAGAAAGAAAGAGAGTGGGGGAAGAGGAGTGGTAGACCAAGGGCAGATAGAGAGGGAGGGAGAGAGACAGAGAGAGAGAGAGACCCTCTTGACATCTAAAATGAAGATAACACTGCATATATCCTTTTTTTAACCTGTGTGTGTATGTGTGTGTGTGTATACACATACATACATGCATACATACATATACATATACACACACACACACATACGCCAAGACACTTCAAATTTTACGCGGGAGAAAACCCGAATAACCAAAGACCTACATACAAACACCCGCGAAAACCTCAGAAAACATATGTGTGTGTGTGTGTGTGTGTGTGTGTATATACACACACACACACACATATATAATAAAGGTAAAAAAGGATATGTGCAGTGTTAGCTTCATTTTAGATATCAAAAGGGTTTTGCGGCTCCCAGTGTTTTATTTTTGGTGGGAAACGTGTCCAAGTGGCTCTTTGAGTGTTTTGGGTTGCCTACCCCTGGGTTAGGGTTAGGTCACCATGAACTCACAGAGCAAAATGGACATCGCCAAAAAATTTGGAGTATTTGGGTATGGTAAGGAGGGCAGTTACCTTTCGAGGCTGATCTATCTATGTTTCCTTTTAAAAGACATGGGAAAATCCCTTTCGAATAAAATTCCACTTAGGGTTAGGGTTAGGTCACCATAAAATCATAGAGCAAAATATTTTCCTCCAATAGGATTGTGCTATGTAGTTTACCAGGAAACAGAGATAGGTCAGCCTTGAAAAGTCTGTGTCCGCCTAAGCATACCCAAGCACTCTGAAGTTGTTGGCGATATCCATTTTCCTAACCGTAACCGTAAGTGGAATTTTACTCAAAAGGGTTTTTCACAGGTATTTTACCAGGAAACATAGATAGCTCAGCCTAGAGAGGTAACTGCCTGCCTAACCAGAGCAAAACACTCTGAATTTGTTGGCAATGTCCATTTTGCTCTATGAGTTCATGGTGACCTAACCCTAAACGTAAGTGGAATTTTCCTCCAATGGGATTTTCCCATGTATTTTACCTGGAAACATAGATAGGGCAGGCTAGAAAAGTTACTGCTTGCCTAACCATACCCAAGCACTCCGAATTTGTTGCCAATGTCCATTTTGCTCTATGAGTTCATGGTCACCTAAACCTCACCCTAGGTGGAATTGTCGTCCAATGGGATTTTCCCATGTATTTTAAGAGGAAAAAAAGATAGGCAGGCTACACAAGTATCTCCCTGCCTAACCCTAGCCAAGCACTCCGAATTTGTTACCGATCTCGATTTTGCTTTATGAGTTCATGGTGACCTAACCCTAACCCTAAGTGGAATTTTACTCGAAAGGGATTTTCACATGTATTTTACCAGGAAAAATACATAGGTCAGCCTAGAAAAGTAACTGCTCTCCTAACCATACCCAAGCACTCTTAATTTGTTGGCGATGTCCATTTTGCTCTATGAGTTCATGGTGACCTAACCCTAACCTTAAGTGGAATTTTCCTCCAATGGGATTTTCCCATATATTTTACCAGGAAACATAGATAGGGCAGGATAGAGAGGAAACTTCCTTACTAACCATACCAAAACACTCTGAATTTGTTGGCAATGTCCATTTTGCTCTATGAGTTTATGGTGACCTAACCCTAAGTGGAATTTTCCTCCAATGGGATTTTCCCATGTATTTTACTAGGAAACATAGATAGGGCATGCTAGAAAAGTTACGGCCTGCCTAACCATTCCCAAGAACTTCGAATTTTGGGACCATGTCGATTTTGCTCTATGAGTTCATGGTGACCTAACCCTAACCCAGTGGAATTTTCCTCCAATGGGATTTTCCAATGTATTTTACCTAGAAACATAGATAGGGCAGGCTAGAAAAGTTACTACCTGCCGAAACATACCTAAGCATTCCGAATTTGTTCCTGATGTCCATTTTGGTCTATAAGTTCATGGTCACCTCACCCTAACCCTAGGTGGAATTGTCGTCCAATGGGATTTTCCCATGTATTTTAAGAGGAAAAAAAGATAGGCAAGGATAGTGAGGAAACTGCCTTACTAACCATACCAAAACACTCTGAATTTGTTGGCAATGTCCATTTTGCTCTATGAGTTCATGGTGACCTAACCCTAACCCTAGGTGGAATTTTCTTCCAATGGGATTTTCCAATGTATTTTACCTAGAAACATAGATAGGGCAGGCTAGAAAAGTTACTACCTGCCGAAACATACCTAAGCATTCCGAATTTGTTCCTGATGTCCATTTTGGTCTATAAGTTCATGGTCACCTCACCCTAACCCTAGGTGGAATTGTCGTCCAATGGGATTTTCCCATGTATTTTAAGAGGAAAAAAAGATAGGCAAGGATAGTGAGGAAACTGCCTTACTAACCATACCAAAACACTCTGAATTTGTTGGCAATGTCCATTTTGCTCTATGAGTTCATGGTGACCTAACCCTAACCCTAGGTGGAATTTTCTTCCAATGGGATTTTCCCAGGTATTTTATCATGAAACATAGATAGGTTATCCTAGACAAGTCTGTATCTGCCTAAGCATACCCAAGCATTCCAAATTTTTTGGCAATATCCATTTTGCTCTATGAGTTCATGGTGACCTAATCCTAACCCTAAGTGGAATTTTATTCGAAAGGGATTTTCCCATGTATTTTTCCAGGAAACATAGATAGGTCATCCTAGAAAAGTAACTGCCCTCCTAACCATACCCAAGCACTCCGAATTTGTTGACAATGTCCATTTTGCTGTATGAGTTCATGGTGACCTAACCCTAACCCTAGGTGGAATTTTCTTCCAATGGGATTTTCCCATGTATTTTACCAGGAAACATAGATAGGGCAGGCTAGAAAAGTATCTCCCTGCCTAACCATACCCAAGCACTCCGAAGTTGTTGGCGATATCTACTTTGCTCTATGAGTTCATGGTGACCTAATCCTAACCCTAAGTGGAATTCTCCTCCAATGCGATTTTCCCATGTATTTTTCCAGGAAACATAGATAGGTAGGGCTAGAAAAATAACTTCCTGACTAACCATACCCAAGCACTCCGAATTTGTTGACGATGTCCATTTTGCTCTATCAGTTCATGGTGACCTAACCCTAACCCTAAGTGGAATTTTCCTCCAATGGGATTTTCCCATGTATTATACCAGGAATCATAGGTAGGGCAGGCTAGAGAGGTAACTGCCTGCCTAACCATACCCAACCACTCTGAATTTGTTACCGATGTCCATTTTGCTCTATGAGTTTATGATCACCTAACCCTAACCCTAGGTGGAATTTTCCTCCAATGGGATTTTCCCATGTATTTTACCAGGAAACATAAATAGGTCAGCCTAGACAAGTATGTATCCGCCTAAGCATACCGAAGGACTCCAAAGTTTTTGGCGATATTCATTTTGCTCTATAAGTTCATGGTGACCTAACCCTAATCCTAAGTGGAATTCTGCTCCAATGGGATTTTCCAATGTATTTTACTAGGACACATAGGTAGGGCAGTCTAGAAACGTAACTGCTCTCCTAACCCTACCGAAGATTCTCCGAATTTGTTGGCAATGTCCATTTTACTCTACGAGTTCGTGGTGACCTAACCCTAACCCTAAGTAGAATTTTCCTCGAAAGGGATTTTCCCATGTATTTTACCAGGAAACATAGATAGAGCAGGCTAGAAAAGTAATTGCCCTCCTAAACATACCCAAGAACTCTGAATTTGTTGGCAATGTCCATTTTGCTCTCTGAGTTCATGGTGACCTAACTCTAACCCTAGATGGAGTTTTTCTCCAATGGGATTTTCCCATGTATTTTACCAGGAAACATAGATCAGGTAGGCTAGAAAAGTAACTGCCTGATTAACCATACCCAGGCCCTCCGAATATGTTGGTGATTTCCATTTTGCTCTATGAGTTCATGGTAACCTAACACTAACCCTAAGTGGAATTTTCCTCCAATGGGATTTGCTCATGTATTTTACCAGGAAACATAGATAGGTCATCCTAGAAAAGTAACTGCCCTCCTAACCATACCCAAGGACTCCGAATTTGTTGGTGATGTCTATTTTGCTCTATGGGTTCATGGTGACCTAACCCTAACCCTAAGTGGAAATTTCCTCCAATGGGTTTTTCCAATGTATTTTATTAGGAAAAGTAGGTAGGGCAGGCTAGAAAAGTAACTTTTCTAGCCTGCCTTATCTATGTTTTCTGATTAAATATCTGGGAAAATCCCATTAGAGGAAAATTCTACTTAGGGTTAGCGTTATGTCACCATAAACTCATAGAGCAAAATGGACATTGCCAACTAATTTGGAGCGCTTGGGTATGTTTAGGGAGGCAGTTTCTTCTTTAGCCTGCCCTACCTATGTTTCCTAGTAAAATAAATTGGAAAATACCATTGGAGGAAAATTCCACTTAAGGTTAGGGTTAGGTCACCATGAACTCATAGAGCAAAATGATTATCGCCAACAACTTCGGAGTGCTTGGGTATGCTTAGGAGGATAAAGACTTGTCTAGGCTAACCTATCTATGTTTCCTGGTAAACTATATTGGAAAATCCCATTGGAAGAAAATTCCATCTAGGGTTAGGGTTAGGTCACCATGAACTCATAGAGCAAAATGTACATTGCCAACAAATTTGGAGTTCTTGGGTATGGTAAGGTAGGCAGTTACGTCTCTAGCCTGCAGCATTTATTTTTCCTGGTAAAATACATGGGAAAATCCCATTGGAGGAAAATTCCACTTAGGGTTAGGATTAGGTCACCATGAACTCATAGAGTAAAATGGACATTGCCAATAACTTCAGAGCTCTTGTGTATGCTTAGGCGGATACAGACTTGCCTAGGCTGACCTATCTATGTTTCCTGGTAAAATAAATGGGAAAATCCCATTGGAAGAAAATTCCACCTAGGGTTAGGGTTAGGTCACCATGAACTTATAGAGCAAAATGGACACCGCCAACAAATTTGGACTGCTTGGGTATGGTTAGGAGAGCAGTTACTTTTCTAGGCTAACCTATCTATGTTTCCTGGTAAAATACATGGGAAAATCCCTTTCAAGTAAAATTCCACTTAGGGTTAGGGTTAGGTCACCATGAACTCATAGAGCAAAATAGACATTGCCAACTAATTGGGACTGTTTGGATAGGGTTAGGCAGGCAGTTACTTTTCTATTCTGTACTACCTATGTTTCCTAGTAAAATACATTGGAAAATTCCATTGGAGGAAAATTCCACTTAGGGTTGGATATCACCAACAACTTCTGAGTGCTTGGATATGCTTAAGGGGATACTGACTTGTCTAGGCTGACATATCTATGTTTCCTGGTTAAATACATGGGAAAATCCCATTGGAGGAAAATTCCACTTAGGGTTAGGGTTCGGTCACCATGAACTCATAGAGCAAAATTGAGATCGGTAACAAATTCGGAGTGCTTGGCTGGGGTTAGGCAGGGAGTTACTTTTCTAGCCTGCCCTATCTATGTTTCCTGGTAAAATAGATGAGAAAATCCCATTGGAAGAAAATTCCACATAGGGTTAGGGTTAGGTCACCATGAACTCATAGAGCAAAATGGACATCTGCAACAAATTCGGAGTGCTTGGGTATGGTTAGGAGGGCAGTTACTTTTCTAGGATGACCTATCTATGTTTCCTGGTAAAATACATGGGAAAATCCCTTTCGAATAAAATTCCACTTAGGGTTAGGGTTAGATCACCATGAACTCATAGAGCAAAATGGATATTGCCAAAAAATTTGGAATGCTTGGGTATGCTTAGGCAGATACAGACTTGTCTAGGATAACCTATCTATGTTTCATGATAAAATACCTGGGAAAATCCCATTGGAAGAAAATTCCACCTAGGGTTAGGGTTAGGTCACCATGAACTCATAGAGCAAAATAGACACCGGCAACAAATTCAGAGTGCTTGGGTATGGTTAGGCAGGCAGTTACTTTTCTAGTCTGCCCTATCTTTGTTTCCTGGAAAAATACATGGGAAAATACTATTTGAGGAAAATTCCACTTAGGGTTAGGATTAGGTCAGCATGAACACATAGAGCAAAATGGACAAAATGGACAAAGTTGGACTGCTTGGGTATGGTTAGCACAGCAGTTATTTTTCTAGGCTGACCTACCTATGTTTCCTGGTAAAATACATGGGAAAATCCCATTGGAGGTAAATTCTACTTAGGGTTAGGTCACCATGAACTCATACAGTAAAATGGACATCGCCAACAAATTCGGAGTTCTTGGGTAAAGTTAGCCAGGCAGTTATGTTTCTAGCCTGCCCTACCTATGTTTCCTAGTAAAATACATTGGAAAATCCCATTAGAGCAAAATTCCACATAGGGTTAGGGTTAGGTCACCACGAACTCGTAGAGCAAAATGGATATCGCCAACAACTTTGGAGTGCTTGGGTATGCTTAGGCTGATACAGAGTTGTCTAGGCTGACCTATCTATGTTTCCTGGAAAAATACATGGGAAAATCCCATTGGAAGAAAATTCCACCTAGGGTTAGGGTTAGGTCACCATGAACTCATACAGCAAAATGGACATCTCCAAAAAATTCAGAGTGCTTGGGTATGGTTAGGAGGGTAGGTACTTTTCTAGGCTAACCTATCTATTTTTCCTGTAAAATACATGTCAAAATCCCATTGGAGGAAAACTCCACTTAGGGTTAGGGATAGGTCACCATGTACTCATAGAGCAAAATGGATATCGCCAACAAATTTGGACTGCTTGGGTATGGTTAGGACAGCAATTACTTTTCTAGGCTGACCTATCTATATTTCCTGGTATAATACATGGGAAAATCCCATTGGAGGAAAATTCTACTTAGGGTTAGGTCACCATGAACTCATAAAGTAAAATGGACATCGCAAACAAATTCGGAGTTCTTGGGTAGGGTTAGGCAGGCAGTTATGTTTCTAGCTTGCCCTACCAATGTTTCCTAGTAAAATACATTGGAAAATCCCATTAGAGCAAAATATCACATAGGGTTAGGGTTAGGTCACCATGAATTCGTAGAGCAAAATGGACATCGGCAACAAATTCGGAGTGCTTGGGTATGGTTAGGAGGGTAGTTACTTTTCTAGGCTTACCTATCTATGTTTCCTGTAAAATACATGGCCAAATCCCATTGGAGGAAAATTCCACTTAGGGTTAGGGTTAGGTCAACATGAACTCATACAGTAAAATGTACTTTTCCAACAAATTCGGAGTGCTTGGGTAGGGTTAGGCAGGCAGTTACTTTTTTATCCTGCCCTACCTATTTTTCCTAGAAAAATACATTGTAAAATCCCATTGGCGGTATATTCCACTTAGGGTTAGGGTTAGGTCACCCTAAACTCATAGAGCAAAATGGACATCGCCAAAAAATTCGGAGTACTTGGGTATGGTAACGAGGGCAGTTACTTTTCATGGCTGACCTACCTATGTTTCCTGGTAAAATACATGGAAAAATCCCATTGGAAGATAATTCCACCTAGGGTTAGGGTTAAGGTTAGGGTTAGGGAGATACAGACTTGTCTAGCCTGCCCTATCTATGTTTCCTGGTAAAATACATGGGAAAATCGCACTGGAGGAAAATTCCACTTAGGGTTAGGGTTAGGTCAGCATGAACTCATAGAGCAAAATGGATATCCCCAACAACTTCGGAATGCTTGGGTATACTTAGGCAGATACAGACTTGTCTAGGGTTTCCTATCTATGTTTCCTGGAAAAATACATGGGAAAATACTATTTGAGGAAAATTCCACTTAGGGTTAGGGTTAGGTCACCATGAACTCATAGAGCAAAATGGACATCGGCAAAAAATTCGGAGTGCATGGGCATGGTTAGGCAGGCAATTACTTTTCTAGGCTGACCTATCTATGTTTCAGGGTAAAATACATGGGAAAATCCCATTGGAGAAAAATTCCACCTAGGAATGGCTAGGTGGAATTTTGGCTAGGGTTAGGCAGGGAGATACTTTTGTAGCCTGCCCTATCTTTTTTTCCTCTTAAAATACATGGGAAAATCCCATTGGACGACAAATCCACCTAGGGTTAGGTTTAGGTGACCATGAACTCATAGAGCAAAATGGACATCGGCAACAAATTCGGAGTGCTTGGGTATGGTTAGGCAGGCAATAACTTTTCTAGCCTGCCCTATCTATGTTTCCAGGTAAAATACATGGGAAAATCCCATTGGAGGAAAATTCCACTTAGGGTTAGTGTTAGGTCACCATGAACTCATGGAGCAAAATGGACATCGGCAACAAATTCGGAGTGCTTGTGTATGGAGAGGAGGGCAGTTACTTTTGTAGCCTGCCCTATCTATGTTTCCAGGTAAAATACATGGGAAAATCCCTTTGGAGGAAAATTCCACTTAGGATTAGGGTTAGGTCACCATGAACTCATAGAGCAAAATGGACATTGCCAACAAATTCAGAGTGTTTTGCTATGGTTAGGCAGGCAGTTATCTCTCTAGGCTGAGCTATCTATCTTTCCTGGTAAAATACATGTGAAAATCCCTTTCGAGTAAAATTCCACTTACGGTTACGGTTAGGTCATCATGAACTCATAGAGGAAAATGGATATCGCCAACAACTTCGGAGTGCTTGGGTATGCTAAGGCGGACACAGACTTTTCAAGGCTGACCTATCTATGTTTCCTGGTAAACTACATAGGACAATCCTATTGGAGGAAAATATTTTGCTCTATGATTTTATGGTGACCTAACCCTAACCCTAAGTGGAGTTTTATTCGAAAGGGATTTTCCCATGTCTTTTAAAAGGAAACATATATAGATCTGCCTCGAAACGTAACTGCCCTCGTTACCATACCCAAATACTCCGAATTTTTTGGCGATGTCTATTTTGCTCTGTGAGTTCATGGTGACCTAACCCTAACCCTAAGTGGAATTTTTCTCAAATGGGATTTTCCCATGTATTTTAACAGGAAACAGATTGGGCAGGTTAGAAAAGTTACGGCCTGCCTAACCATTCCCAAGAACTTCGAATTTTGGGACCATGTCGATTTTGCTCTATGAGTTCATGGTGACCTAACCCTAACCCTAAGTGGAATTTTCGTCCAATGGGATTTTCCCATGTATTTTACCTAGAAACATAGATAGAGCAGGCTAGAAAAGTTACTACCTGCCTGAACATACCTAAGCATTCCGAATTTGTTGCCGATGTCCATTTTGGTCTATCAGTTCATGGTCACCTAACCCTAACCCTAGGTGGAATTTTCTTCCAATGGGATTTTCCCATGTAGTTTATCAGGAAACATAGATAGGTCAGGCTAGACAAGTCTCTATATGTCTAAGCATTCCCAGGTGCAATTTTCTTCCAATGGGATTTTCCAATGCATTTTACTAGGAAAAATAGGTAGATCAGCCTAGACAAGGATGTATCCGCCTTACCATACCCAAGCACTCCGAATTTGTTTGCAATGTCCATTTTGCTCTATGAGTTCATGGTGACCTAACCCACACCCTAAGTGGATTTTTCCTCCAATGGGATTTTCCCATGTATTTTACCAGGAAACATAGATAAGTCAGCCTAGAAAAGTAACTGCCCTCCTAACCATACCCAAGCATTCCGAATTTGTTGGCAATGTCCATTTTGCTCTATGAGTTCATGGTGACCTAACCCTAACCCTATGTGGAATTTTCCTCCAATAGGATTTTCCCATGTATTTTCCCTGGAAACATAGGTAGGGCAGGCTAGAAAAGGGACTGCCAGCCTAACCATACACAAGCACTCCGAATTTGTTGCCGATGTCCATTTTGTTCTATGAGTTCATGGTGACCTAACCCTAACCTTAAGTGGAATTTTCTTCCAATGGGATTTTCCCACGTAGTTTACCTGGAAACATAGATCGGTCAGCCTAGACAAGTCTCTATCTTCCTAAGCATACCCAAGCACTCCGAAGTTGTTGGTTATATCCATTTTGCTCTATGAGTTCATGGTGACCTAACCCTAATCCTAAGTGGAATTTTCCTCCAATTGTATTTTCCAATGTATTTTACTAGGAAAGGTAGGTAGAGCAGTCTAGAAAACTAACAGCCTACCTAACCCTACGCAAGCACTCCGAATTTGTTGGCAATGTCCATTTTGCACTATGAGTTCATGGTGACCTAACACTAACCCTAAGTGGAATTTTCCTCCAATGGGTTTTTCCCATTTATTTTACCAGGAAACATAGATAAAGCAGGCTAGAAAAGTTACTGCATGCCTAACCATACCCAAGCACTCCGAATTTGTTGCAGATGTGAATTTTGCTCTATGAGTTCATGGTGACCTAACCCTAACCCTATGCTGAATTTTGTTCCAATGGGATTTTCCCGTGTATTTTACCAGGAAACATAGATAGGTCAACCTAGACAAGTGTGTATCCGCCTAAGCATACCGAAGCACTCCAAAGTTGTTGACGATATCAATTTTCCTCTATGAGTTCATGGTGACCTAACCCTAAGTAGAATTTCCCTCGAAAGGGATTTTCTCATGTATTTTACCAGGAAACATAGATAGGGCAGGCTAGAAAAGTAACTGCCTGCCTAACCATACCCAAGCACTCCGAATTTGTTGCCAATGTCAATTTTGCTCTATGAATACATGGAGACCTAACCCTAACCCGAGGTGGAATTTTCTTACAATGGGATTTTCCCATGTATTTTACCAGGAAACATAGGTAGGTCAGCATTGAAAAGTAACTGCCCTCGTTACCATACCCAAGCACTCCGAATATTTTGGCAATGTCCATTTTGCTCTATGAGTTCAGGGTGACTTAACCCTAACCCTAAGTGGAATATTCCTCCAGTGGGATTTTCCAATGTATTTTTCTAGGAAAAATAGGTAGGGCAGGCTAGAAAAATAACTGCCTGCCTAAACCTACCCAAGTACTCCGAATTTTTTGGAAGTGACCATTTTACTCTATATGTTCATGGTGACCTAACCCTAACCCTAAGTGGAGTTTCCTCCAAAGGGATTTTGCCATGTATTTTACCAGGAAACATAAGTAGGTCAGCCTAGAAAATAACTGCCCTCCTAACCATACCCAAGAACTCCGAATTTTTTGGCAATGTCCATTTTGCTCTATGTGTTCATGGTGACCTAAGGCTAATCCTAAGAGGAATTTTCCTCCAATGGGATTTTCCCATATATTTTACCAGGAAACATAGATAGGTCAGCCTAGACAACTCTGTATCCCCCTAAGCATACCCAAGCACTCCTAAGTTGTTGGCGATATTCATTTTGCTCTATGAGTTCATGGTGACCTAACCCTAAGTGGAATTCTTCTCCAATGGGAGTTTCCCAGGTATTTTACCAGGAAACATAGATAGGGCAGTCTAGAAAATTTACTGCCTCCCTAACCATACCCAAGCATTCAAAATTTGTTGCCGATGTCTGTTTTGCTCCATGAGTTCATGGTGACCTAACCCTAAATAGAATTTATTTTACCAGGAAACACAGATAGGGCAGGCTAGAAAAGTTACTGCCTCCCTAACCACACCCAAGTACTCCACATTTATTGGCGATGTCCATTTGCTCTGCAAGTTCATGATTACGTAACCCTAACCCTAAGTGGAATATTCCTCCAGTGGGATTTTCCAATGTATTTTTCTAGGAAAAATAGGTAGGGCAGGCTAGAAAAATAACTGCCTGCCTAAACCTACCCAAGTACTCCGAATTTTTTGGAAGTGACCATTTTACTCTATATGTTCATGGTGACCTAACCCTAACCCTAGGTTGAATTTTCTTCCTATGTGCTTTTCCCATGTATTTTACAAGGAAACATAGATATGTCAGCCTAGAAAAGTAACTGCCCTCCTAACCATACCCAAGCACTCCGAATTTTTGGGTGATGTCCATTTTGTTCTGTCACTTCATGGTGACCTAACCATAACCCTAGATGTAATTTTATTCCAATGGGATTTTTCCATGTAGTTTACCAGGAAACATAGATAGGTCAGCCTATACAATTCTCCATCTGCCTAAGCATACCCAAGCATTCCGAAGTTGTTGGCGATATCCATTTTGCTCCATGAGTTCATGGTGACCTAACCCTAAATAGAATTTATTTTACCAGGAAACACAGATAGGGCAGGCTAGAAAAGTTACTGCCTCCCTAACCACACCCAAGTACTCCACATTTATTGGCGATGTCCATTTGCTCTGCAAGTTCATGATTACGTAACCCTAACCCTAGGTGGAATTTATTCCAATGGTATTTTTCCATGTAGTTTACCAGGAAAAAGTTCTTGGGTATGGTTAGGAGGGCAGTTACTTTTCTATCCTGCCCTATCTATGTTTTTGGTAAAATACATGGGAAAAACCCATTGGAGGAAAATGCTACTTAGGGTTAGGGTTAGGTCACCATGAACTCACAGAGCAAAATGGAGATCGGCATCAAATTCGGAGTGCTTGGGTATGATAAGGAGGGCAGTTACTTTTCTAGGATGACCTATCTATTTTTTCTGGTAAAATACATGGGAAAATCCCATTAGAGGAAAATTCCACTTAGGGTTAGCGTTAGGTCACCATGAACTCATAGAGCCAAATGGACATTGCCAACAAATTCGGTGGACCTGGGTATGGTTAGGCAGGCAGTTACTTTCCTTGCCTGCCCTATCTATGTTTCCTGGTAAAATACATGGCAAAATCCCATTAGAGGAAAAATCCACCTAGGGTTAGGGTTAGGTCACCATGAACTCATAGAGCAAAATGGACATCGGCAACAAATTCGGAGTGCTTGGGTATGATAAGGAGGGCAGTTACTTTTCTAGGCTGACCTATCTATGTTTCCTAGTAAAATACATGGGAAAATCCCTTTCGAGGAAAATTCTACTTAGGGTTAGGTCACCATGAACTCATAGAGGAAAATTGATATCGTCAACAACTTTGGAGTGCTTGGGTATACTTAGGCGGATACAGACTTGTCTAGGCTGACCTACTTATGTTTCCTGGTAAAATACATGGCAAAATCCCTTTCGAGGAAAGTCCACTTAGGGTTAGGGTTAGGTCACCATGAACATATAGAGTAAAATGGACACTTCCAAAAAATTCGGAGTACTTGGGTAGGGTTAGGCAGGCAGTTATTTTTCTAGCCTGCCCTACCTATTTTTCCTAGAAAAATACATTGGAAAATCCCATTGGAGGAATATTCCACTTAGGGTTAGGGTTAGGTCACCCGGAACTCATAGAGCAAAATGGACATCGCCAAAATATTCGGAGTGCTTGGGTATGGTAACGAGGGCAGTTACTTTTCAAGGCTGACCTACCTATGTTTCCTGGTAAAATACATTGGAAAATCCCATTGGAAGAAAATTCCACCTAGGGTTAGGGTTAGGTCTCCATGTACTCGTAGAGCAAAATTGACATCGGCAACCAATTCGTAGTGCTTGGGTATGGTTAGGCAGGCAGTTAGTTTTCTAGCCTGCCCTATCTATGTTTCCTGGTAAAATACATGGGAAAATCGCATTGGAGGAAAATTCCACTTAGTGTTAGGGTTAGGTCAGCATGAACTCATAGAGCAAAATGGATATCGCCAACAACTTCGGAATGCTTGGGTATACTTAGGCGGATACAGACTTGTCTAGGGTTTCCTATCTATTTTTCTTGGTAAAATACTTGGGAAAATCCCATTGGAAGAAAATTCCACCTAGCGTTAGGGTTAGGTCACCATGAACTCTTAGAGCAAAATGGACATCGGCAAAAAATTCAGAGTGCTTGGGTATGGTTAGGCAGGCAGTTACTTTTCTAGCCTGCCCTATCTATGTTTCCTGTTAAAAAAATGGGGAAATTGCATTGGAGGATAATTCCACTTAGGGTTAGGTTTAGATGACCATGAACTCCTACAGCAAAATGAACGTCGCCAAAAAATTTGGAGTGCTTGGGTATGGTTAGGCAGGCAGTAAATTTTCTAGCCTGCCTTATCTATGTTTCCTGGTAAAATACATGGAAAAATCCCATTGGAGGAAAATTCCACTTAGGGCTAGGGTTAGGTCACCATGAACTCATAGAGCAAAATGGACATTGCCAACAAATTCGGGGGACCTGGGTTTGGTTAGGCAGGCAGTTACTTTCCTTGCCTGCCCTATCTATGTTTCCTGGTAAAATACATGGCAAAATCCCATTGGAGGAAAAATCCACCTAGGGTTAGGGTTAGGTCACCATGAACTCATCGAGCAAAATGGACATTGGCAACAAATTCGGAGTGCTTGGGTATGATAAGGAGGGCAGTTTCTTTTCTAGGCTGACCTATCTATGTTTCCTAGTAAAATACATGGGAAAATCCCTTTCGAAGAAAATTATACTTAGGGTTAGGTCACCATGAACTCATAGAGGAAAATTGATATCGTCAAAAAATTTGGAGTGCTTGGGTATACTTAGGCGGATACAGACTTGTCTAGGCTGACCTATCTATGTTTCCTAGTAAAATAGATGGGAAAATCCCATTGGAAGAAAATTCCACTTAGGGTTAGGGTTAGGTCACCATGAACTCAAAGAGCAAAACTGGTATCGTCAACAACTTTGGACTGCTTGGTTATGCTTAGGAGGATACAGACATTTCTAGGCTGACCTATCTATGTTTCCTGGTAAAATACATGGGAAAATCCCATTGGAAGAAAATTCCACCTAAGGTTAGGGTTAGGTCACCATGAACTCATAGAGAAAAATGGACATCGCCAAAAAATTCGGAGTGCTTGGGTATTGTTAGGAGGGCAGTTACTTTTCTAGGATGACCTATCTATGTTTCCTGGTAAAATACATGGGAAAATACCATTAGAAGAAAATTCCACTTAGGGTTAGCGTTAGGTCACCATGAACTCATAGAGCAAAATGGACATTGCCAACAAATTCGGGGGACCTGGGTTTGGTTAGGCAGGCAGTTACTTTCCTTGCCTGCCCTATCTATGTTTCCTGGTAAAATACATGGCAAAATCCCATTGGAGGAAAAATCCACCTAGGGTTAGAGTTAGGTCACCATGAACTCATAGAGCAAAATGGACATCGGCAACAAATTCGGAGTGCTTGGGTATGATAAGGAGGGCAGTTTCTTTTCTAGGCTGACCTATCTATGTTTCCTAGTAAAATACATGGGAAAATCCCTTTCGAAGAAAATTATACTTAGGGTTAGGTCACCATGAACTCATAGAGGAAAATTGATATCGTCAACAACTTTGGAGTGCTTGGGTATACTTAGGCGGATACAGACTTGTCTAGGCTGACCTATCTATGTTTCCTAGTAAAATAGATGGGAAAATCCCATTGGAAGAAAATTCCACTTAGGGTTAGGGTTAGGTCACCATGAACTCAAAGAGCAAAACTGGTATCGTCAACAACTTTGGACTGCTTGGTTATGCTTAGGAGGATACAGACATTTCTAGGCTGACCTATCTATGTTTCCTGGTAAAATACATGGGAAAATCCCATTGGAAGAAAATTCCACCTAAGGTTAGGGTTAGGTCACCATGAATTCATAGAGCAAAATGGATATCGTCCAAAACTTCGGAGTGCTTGGTTATGCTTAGGCGGATATAGACTTGTATATGCTGACCTATGTTTCCTTTTAAAATACATGGGAAAATCCAATTGGAGGAAAATTCCACCGAGGGTTAGGGTTAGGTCACCATGAACTCATAGAGCAAAATGGACATCGCCCCAAAATTCGGAGTGCATGGATATGCTTAGGAGGGCAGTTACTTTTCTAGGGTGACGTATCTATGTTTCTTGATAAAATACCTGGCAAAATCCAATTGGAGGAAAATTCAACTTAGGGTTAGGGTTAGGTAACCATGAACTCATAGAGTATGATGGACATTGCCAATAAACTCGGAGTGCTTGGGTAGGGTTACGCAGGCAGTTCCTTTTCTAGCCTGCCCTATCTATGTTTCCTGTTAAAAAAATGGGGAAATTGCATTGGAGGATAATTCCACTTAGGGTTAGGTTTAGATGACCATGAACTCCTACAGCAAAATGAACGTCGCCAAAAAATTTGGAGTGCTTGGGTATGGTTAGGCAGGCAGTAAATTTTCTAGCCTGCCTTATCTATGTTTCCTGGTAAAATACATGGAAAAATCCCATTGGAGGAAAATTCCACTTAGGGCTAGGGTTAGGTCACCATGAACTCATAGAGCAAAATGGACATTGCCAACAAATTCGGGGGACCTGGGTTTGGTTAGGCAGGCAGTTACTTTCCTTGCCTGCCCTATCTATTTTTCCTGGTAAAATACATGGCAAAATCCCATTGGAGGAAAAATCCACCTAGGGTTAGGGTTAGGTCACCATGAACTCATCGAGCAAAATGGACATTGGCAACAAATTCGGAGTGCTTGGGTATGATAAGGAGGGCAGTTTCTTTTCTAGGCTGACCTATCTATGTTTCCTAGTAAAATACATGGGAAAATCCCTTTCGAAGAAAATTATACTTAGGGTTAGGTCACCATGAACTCATAGAGGAAAATTGATATCGTCAAAAAATTTGGAGTGCTTGGGTATACTTAGGCGGATACAGACTTGTCTAGGCTGACCTATCTATGTTTCCTAGTAAAATAGATGGGAAAATCCCATTGGAAGAAAATTCCACTTAGGGTTAGGGTTAGGTCACCATGAACTCAAAGAGCAAAACTGGTATCGTCAACAACTTTGGACTGCTTGGTTATGCTTAGGAGGATACAGACATTTCTAGGCTGACCTATCTATGTTTCCTGGTAAAATACATGGGAAAATCCCATTGGAAGAAAATTCCACCTAAGGTTAGGGTTAGGTCACCATGAACTCATAGAGAAAAATGGACATCACCAAAAAATTCGGAGTGCTTGGGTATTGTTAGGAGGGCAGTTACTTTTCTAGGATGACCTATCTATGTTTCCTGGTAAAATACATGGGAAAATCCCATTAGAAGAAAATTCCACTTAGGGTTAGCGTTAGGTCACCATGAACTCATAGAGCAAAATGGACATTGCCAACAAATTCGGGGGACCTGGGTTTGGTTAGGCAGGCAGTTACTTTCCTTGCCTGCCCTATCTATGTTTCCTGGTAAAATACATGGCAAAATCCCATTGGAGGAAAAATCCACCTAGGGTTAGGGTTAGGTCACCATGAACTCATAGAGCAAAATGGACATCGGCAACAAATTCGGAGTGCTTGGGTATGATAAGGAGGGCAGTTTCTTTTCTAGGCTGACCTATCTATGTTTCCTAGTAAAATACATGGGAAAATCCCTTTCGAAGAAAATTATACTTAGGGTTAGGTCACCATGAAGTCATAGAGGAAAATTGATATCGTCAACAACTTTGGAGTGCTTGGGTATACTTAGGCGGATACAGACTTGTCTAGGCTGACCTATCTATGTTTCCTAGTAAAATAGATGGGAAAATCCCATTGGAAGAAAATTCCACTTAGGGTTAGGGTTAGGTCACCATGAACTCAAAGAGCAAAACTGGTATCGTCAACAACTTTGGACTGCTTGGTTATGCTTAGGAGGATACAGACATTTCTAGGCTGACCTATCTATGTTTCCTGGTAAAATACATGGGAAAATCCCATTGGAAGAAAATTCCACCTAAGGTTAGGGTTAGGTCACCATGAATTCATAGAGCAAAATGGATATCGTCCAAAACTTCGGAGTGCTTGGTTATGCTTAGGCGGATATAGACTTGTATATGCTGACCTATGTTTCCTTTTAAAATACATGGGAAAATCCAATTGGAGGAAAATTCCACCGAGGGTTAGGGTTAGGTCACCATGAACTCATAGAGCAAAATGGACATCGCCCCAAAATTCGGAGTGCATGGATATGCTTAGGAGGGCAGTTACTTTTCTAGGGTGACGTATCTATGTTTCTTGATAAAATACCTGGCAAAATCCAATTGGAGGAAAATTCAACTTAGGGTTAGGGTTAGGTAACCATGAACTCATAGAGTATGATGGACATTGCCAATAAACTCGGAGTGCTTGGGTAGGGTTACGCAGGCAGTTCCTTTTCTAGCCTGCCCTATCTATGTTTCCTGGTAAAATACATGGGAAAATCCAATTGGAGGAAAATTCAATTTAGGGTTAGGGACACCTCACAATGAACTCATAGAGTAAAATGGACATCGCCAAAAAATTCGGAGTGCTTGGGTATGGTTAGGAGGGCAGTTACTTTTCTAGGCTGACCTATCTATGTTTCCTGGTAAAATACATGGTGAAGTCCAATTGGTGGAAAATTCCACTTAGGGTTAGGGTTAGGTCACCATGAACTCATAGAGTAAAATGGACATTGCCAATAAATTCGGAGTGCTTGGGTAGGGTTAGGTAGGCAATTATTTTTCTCGGCTGACCTATCTATGTTCCCTGGTAAAACACATGGGAAAATCCCTTTTTTAGGAAAATTCTAGTTTGGATTACGGTTAGGTCACCATGATATCCAAAATGGATATCTCCAACAACTTTGGAGTGCTTGGGTATTCTTAGGCAGATACACACTTGTCTAGGTTGACCTATCTATGTTTCATGGGAAAATACATGGGAAAATCCCATAGGAAGAAAATTCCACCTAGGGTTAGGGTTAGGTCGCCATGAACTCATAGAGCAAAATTGATATCGCCAAGAAATTCGGAGTGCTTGGGTATGCTTAGGGGGATACAGAGTTGTCTAGGCTGACCTATCTATGTTTCCTGGTAAAATATATGGGAAAATCCCATTGGAGGAAAATTCCACTTAGGGTTAGGGTTAGGTCACCATGAACATATCGAGTAAAATGGACATTGTCAACAAATTCGGAGTGCTTGTGTAGGGTTAGGCAGGCTGTAACTTTTCTAGCCTGCCCTATCTATGTTTCCTGGTTAAATATATGGGAAAATCCCATTGGAGGAAAATTCCTCTTAGGATTAGCATTAGGTCACCATGAACACATATAGCAAAATGGACATCGCCAAAAAATTTGGAGTTCTTGGTTATGGTTAGGAGAGCAGTTATTTTCTAGGCTGACCTACTTATGTTTCCTGGTAAAATACATTGGAAAATCCCTTTGGAGGAAACTCCACCTAGGGTTAGGGTTAGGTCACCATGTACTCACAGAGCAAAATTGACATCGGCAACCAATTCGTAGTGCTTGGGTATGGTTAGGCAGGCAGTTACTTTTCTAGCCTGCCCTATCTATGTTTCCTGGTAAAATACATGGGAAAATCGCATTGGAGGAAAATTCCACTTAGTGTTAGGGTTAGGTCAGCATGAACTCATAGAGCAAAATGGATATCACCAACAACTTAGGAATGCTTGGGTATACTTAGGCGGATACAGACTTGTCTAGGGTTTCCTATCTATTTTTCTTGGTAAAATACTTGGTAAAATACCATTGGAAGAAAATTCCACCTAGCGTTAGGGTTAGGTCACCATGAACTCTTAGAGCAAAATGGACATTGGCAAAAAATTCGGACTGCTTGGGTATGGTTAGGCAGGCAGTTACTTTTCTAGCCTGCCCTATCTATGTTTCCTGTTAAAAAAATGGGAAAATCCCATTGGAGTAAAATTCCACTTAGGGTTAGGGTTAGGTCACCATGAACTCATAGAGCAAAACTGAGATCGGTAACAAATTCGGCGTGCTTGGCTAGGGTTAGGAAGGGAGTTAATTTTCTAGCCTGCCCTATCTATGTTTCCTGGTAAAATACATGGGAAAATCCCATTGGACGACAATTCCACCTAGGGTTACGGTTACGTCACCATGAACTCATAGAGCAAAATGGACATCGGCAACAAATTCGGAGAGCTTGGGTATGTTTAGGAGGGCAGTTACTTTTCTAGGCTGACCTACCTATGTTTCCTAGTAAAATATGTTGAAAAATCCCATTGGAGCAAAATTCCACATAGGGTTAGGGTTAGGTCACCATGAAGTCATAGAGCCAAATGGATATCGCCAAAAACTTTGGAGTGCTTGGGTATGCTTAGGCGGATACAGATTTGTCTAGGCTGACCTATCTATGTTTCCTGGAAAAATACTTGGGAAAATCCTATTGGAAGAAAATTCCACTTAGTGTTAGGGTTAGGTCACCATGAACTCATAGAGCAAAATGGACACCGGCAACAAATTCGGAGTTCTTGGGAATGGTTAGGCAGGCAGTTACTTTTCTAGCATGCCCTATCTATGTTTCAGGGTAAAATAAATGGGAAAATCCTATTGGAGGAAAATTCCACATAGGGTTAGGGTTAGGTCACCATGAATTCATAGAGCAAAATGGATATCACCAACAACGTCGGAGTGCTTGGGTATTCTTAGGCAGATACAGACTTGTCTACGGTTTCCTATCTAGGTTTCCTGGTAAAATACATGGGAAAATCCCATTGGAAGAAAATTCCACCTAGGGTTAGGGTTAGGTCACCATGAACTCATAGAGCAAAATGGACATTGCCAATTAATTCGGAGTGCTTGGGTATGGTTAGGCAGGCAGTTACTTTTCTAGCCTGCCCTATCTATGTTTCCTGGTAAAATACATGGGAAAATCCCATTGAACGACAATTCCACCTAGGGTTACGGTTACGTCACCATGAACTCATAGAGCAAAATGGACATCGGCAACAAATTCGGAGTGCTTGGGTATGGTTAGGCAGGCAGTAACTTTTCTAGCCAGCCCTATCTATGTTTCCTGGTAAAATACATGGGAAAATCCCATTGGACGACAATTCCACTTAGGGTTAGGGTTAGGTCACCGTGAACTCATAGAGCAAAATGGACATCGCCAAAAAATTGGCAGTTCTTGGGTTTGGTTAGGAGTGCAGTTACTTTTCTAGGCTGACCTATCTATGTTTCCTGGTAAAATACATGGGAAAATCCCATTGGAAGAAAATTCGACCTAAGGTTAGGGTTAGATCACCATGAAATCACAGAGCAAAATGGACATCGGCAACAAATTCAGAGTGCTTCGGTAAGATTAGGCAAGCAGTTACTTTTCTAGCCTGCCCTATCTATTTTTACTGGCAAAATACATGGGAAAATCCCATTGGAGGAAAACTCCATTTAGGGTTAGGTCACCATGAACTAATAGAGCAAAATGGTCATCGCCAACAAATTTGGAGTGCTTGGATATGGTTAGGAGAGCAGTTACTTTTCTAAACTGACCTATCAATATTTCCTGGTAAAATACATGGGAAAATCGCTTTCGAGGAAAATTCTACTTAGGGTTAGGGTTAGGTCACCATGAATTCATAGAGCAAAAGGGATATCGCCAAAAAATTCGTAGTGCTTGGTTATGCTTAGGCAGATGCAGACTTGTCTAGGCTGACCTATCTATATTTCTTGATAAAATACCTGGCAAAATCCAATTGGAGGAAAATTCAACTTAGGGTTAGGGTTAGGTAACCATGAACTCATAGAGTAAAATGGACAGTGCCAATAAACTCGGAGTGCTTGGGCAGGGTTACGCAGGCAGTTACTTTTCTTGCATGCCCTATCTATGTTTCCTGGTAAAATACATGGGAAAATCCCATTGGAGGAAAATTCCACTTAGGGTTTGGGTTAGGTCACCATAAACTCATAGAGCAAAATGTATATCACCAACAACTTCGGAGTGCTTGGGTATGCTTAGGTGGATACAGACTTGTCTAGGCTGACCTATCTATGTTTCCTGGTAAAATACATGGGAAAATCCCATTGGAAGAAAATTTCACCTAGGGTTACAGTTAGGTGATCATGAACTCAGAGAGCAAAATGGACACCGGCAACAAATTCGGTGTGCTTCGGTAGGGTTAGGCAGGTAGTAACTTTTCTAGCCTGCCCTATCTATGTTTCCTGGTAAAATATATGGGAAAATGCCATTGGAGGAAAATTCCACTTTGGGTTAGAGTTAGGTCACCATGAACTCACAGAGCAAAATGGACATCGCCAAAAAATTTGGAGTATTTGGTTATGGTAAGGAGGGCAGTTACCTTTCGAGGCTGATCTATATATGTTTCCTTTTAAAAGACATGGGAAAATCCCTTTCGAATAAAATTCCACTTAGGGTTAGGGTTAGGTCACCATAAAATCATAGAGCAAAATATTTTCCTCCAATAGGATTGTGCTATGTAGTTTACCAGGAAACAGTGATTGGTCAGCCTTGAAAAGTCTGTGTCCGCCTAAGCATACCCAAGCACTCTGAAGTTGTTGGCGATATCCATTTTCCTCTAGGAGTTCATGATGACCTAACCATAACCGTAAGTGGAATTTTACTCGAAAGGGTTTTTCACAGGTATTTTACCAGGAAACATAGATAGCTCAGCCTAGAGAGGTAACTGCCTGCCTAACCAGAGCAAAACACTCTGAATTTGTTGGCAATGTCCATTTTGCTCTATGAGTTCATGGTGAACTAACCCTAAACGTAAGTGGAATTTTCCTCCAATGGGATTTTCCCATGTATTTTACCTGGAAACATAGATAGGGCAGGCTAGAAAAGTTACTGCTTGCCTAACCATACCCAAGCACTCCGAATTTGTTGCCGATGTCCATTTTGCTCTATGAGTTCATGGTCACCTAAACCTCACCCTAGGTGGAATTGTCGTCCAATGGGATTTTCCCATGTATTTTAAGAGGAAAAAGAGATAGGCAGGCTACACAAGTATCTCCCTGCCTAACCCTAGCCAAGAACTCCGAATTTGTTACCGATCTCGATTTTGCTTTATGAGTTCATGGTGACCTAACCCTAACCCTAAGTGGAATTTTACTCGAAAGGGATTTTCACATGTATTTTACCAGGAAAAATACATAGGTCAGCCTAGAAAAGTAACTGCTCTCCTAACCATACCCAAGCACTCTTAATTTGTTGGCGATGTCCATTTTGCTCTATGAGTTCATGGTGACTTAACCCTAACCTTAAGTGGAATTTTCCTCCAATGGGATTTTCCCATATATTTTACCAGGAAACATAGATAGGGCAGGATAGAGAGGAAACTGCCTTACTAACCATACCAAAACACTCTGAATTTGTTGGCAATGTCCATTTTGCTCTATGAGTTTATGGTGACCTAACCCTAAGTGGAATTTTCCTCCAATGGGATTTTCCCATGTATTTTACTAGGAAACATAGATAGGGCATGCAAGAAAAGTTACGGCCTGCCTAACCATTCCCAAGAACTTCGAATTTTGGGACCATGTCGATTTTGCTCTATGAGTTCATGGTGACCTAACCCTAACCCAGTGGAATTTTCCTCCAATGGGATTTTCCCATGTATTTTACCTAGAAACATAGATAGGGCAGGCGAGAAAAGTTACTACCTGCCGAAACACACCTAAGCATTCCGAATTTGTTGCTGATGTCCATTTTGGTCTATCAGTTCATGGTCACCTAACCCTAACCCTAGGTGGAATTGTCGTCCAATGGGATTTTCCCATGTATTTTACCAGGAAAAATACATAGGTCAGCCTAGAAAAGTAACTGCCCTACTAACCATACCCAAGCACTCCGAATTTTTGGGCGATGTCCATTTTGCTCTATCAGTTCATGGTGACCTAACACTAACCCTAAGTGGAATTTTCCTCCAATGGGATTTTCCCATATATTTTACCAGAAAACATAGATAGGGCAGGATAGTGAGGAAACTGCCTTACTAACCATACCAAAACACTCTGAATTTGTTGGCAATGTCCATTTTGCTCTATGAGTTTATGGTGACCTAACCCTAACCCTAGGTGGAATTTTCTTCCAATGGGATTTTCCCATGTATTTTACCAGGAAACATAGATAGGTCAGCCTAGAAAATCTGTGTCCTCCTAAGCATAACCAAGCATTCCGAAGTTGTTGGCGATATCCATTTTGCTCTATGAGTTCATGGTGACCTAACACTAGCCCTAAGTGGAATTTTCCTCCAATGGGATTTTCCCATGTATTTTACTAGGAAACATAGATAAGGCATGCTAGAAAAGTAACGGCCTGTCTAAACATTCCCAAGAACTTCGAATTTTGGGACCATGTCGATTTTGCTCTATGAGTTCATGGTGACCTAACCCTAACCCAGTGGAATTTTCCTCCAATGGGATTTTCCCATGTATTTTACCTAGAAACATAGATAGGGCAGGCTAGAAAAGTTACTAGCTGCCTAAACATACCTAAGCATTCCGAATTTGTTGCCAATGTCCATTTTGGTCTATCAGTTCATGGTCACCTAACCCTAACCTTAAGTGGAATTATCCTCCAATTGGATTTTCCCATATATTTTACCAGGAAAAATAGGTAGGGCAGGCGAGAAAAGTAACTGCCCTCCTCACCATACCCAAGGACTCTGAATTTTTTGGCAATGTCTATTTTGCTCTATGACTTCATGGTGACCTAACCCTAACCCTAAGTGGAATTTTCCTCCAATAGGATTTTGCAATGCATTTTACTAGGAAAAATAGGTAGGTCAGCCTAGACAAGGATGTATCCGCCTAACCATACCCAAGCACTCTGAATTTTTGGGCGATGTCCATTTTGCTCTATGAGTTCATGGTAACCTAAACCTAACCCTAAGTGGAATTTTTCTCCAATGGGATTTTGCCATGTATTTTACAGGAAACATAGATAGGTCAGCCTAGAAAAGTAACTACCCTCCTAACCATACCCAAGAACTCCGAACTTGTTGGCAATGTCCATTTTGCTCTATGAATTCATGGTGACCTAATACTAACCCTAAGTGGAATTTTCCTCCAATGGGTTTTTCCCATTTATTTTACCAGGAAACATAGATAGGGCAGGCTAGAAAAGTTTCTGCATGCCTAACCATACCCAAGCACTCCGAGTTTGTTGCAGATGTCCATTTTGCTCTATGAGTTCATGGTGAACTAACCGTAACCCTAGGCTGAATTTTGTTCCAATGGGATTTTCCCATGTATTTTACCAGGAAACATAGATAGATCAGCCTAGAAAAGTCTGTATCCGCCTAAGCATATCCAAACACTCCGAAGTTGTTGGCGATATCCATTTTGCTCTATGAGTTCATGGTGATCTAACACTAACCCTAAGTGGAAATTTCCTTGAAAGGTATTTTCCCATGTATTTTATCATGAAATATAGATAGGTCAGCCTAGAGAAGTCTGTATCCGCCTAAGCATACCCAAGCACTCCGAAGTTGTTGGAGATATCTATTTTGCTCTATGAGATCATGGTGACCTAACCCTAACCCAAAGTAGAATTTTCCTAAAATAGGGATTTTCCCATGTATTTTACCAAGAAACATAGATAGGTCAGTCTAGAAAAGTCTGTATCCGCCTAAGCATATCCAAACACTCCGAAGTGGTTTGCGATATCCATTTTGCTCTTAAGTTCATGGTGATCTATCCCTAACCCTAACTGGAATTTTCCTCCAATGGGATTTTCCCATGTATTTTACCAGGAAACATAGATAGGTCAGTCTAGAAAAGTAACTGCCTGCCTAACACTACCCAAGCACTCTGAATTTCATTCCAATGTCCATTTTACTCTATGAGTTCATGGTGACCTAACCCTAACCCTAGGTGGAATTTTCTTTCAATGGGATTTTCCCATGTATTTTACAAGGAAAAATAGATAAGGCAGGCTAGAAAAGTAACTGCCTGCCTAACCATATCCAAGCACTCCGAATTTGTTGCCGATGTCCATTTTGCTCTATGAGTTCATGGTCACCTAACCCTGACGCTAGGTGGAATTTTCTTCCAATGGGATTTTCCCATGTAGTTTACCAGGAAACATAGATAGTTCAGCCTAGACAACTCTGTGTCCGCCTAAGCATACCCAAGCAGTCCGAAGTTGTTGGCGATATCCATTTTGCTCTATGATTTCATGGTGACCTATCCCTAAACCTAAGTGGAATTTTCCTCCAATTGTATTTTCCAATGTATTTTACCAGGAAACATAGATAGGTCAGCCTAGAAAAGTAACTGCTCTCCTAACCATACCCAAGCACTCCGAATTTGTTGGCAATGTCCATTTTGCTCCATCAGTTCGTGGTGACCTAACCCTAACCCTGGGTGGAATTTTATTCGAAAGGGATTTTCCCATGTATTTTACCAGGAAACATAGATAGGTCAGCCTAGACAAGTCTGTATCTGCCTAAACATACCCAAGCAGTCCGAAGTTGTTGGCGATATCCATTTTGCTCTATGATTTCATGGTGACCTAACCCTAAACCTAAGTGGAATTCTCCTCCAATGGGATTTTCCCATGTATTTTTCCAGGAACCATAGATAGGTCAGGCTAGAAAAGTAACTGCCTGCCTATACATACCCAGGCACTCCGAATATGTTGGCGATTTCCATTTTGCTCTATGAGTTCATGGTGACCTAACCATAATCCTAAGTGGAATTCTCCTCCAATGTGATTTTCCCATGTATTTTTCCAGGAAACTTAGATAGGTCAGGCTAGAAAAGTAACTGCCTGCCTAACCATACACAAGCACTCCAAATTTGTTGACGATGTCCATTTTTCTCTGTGAGTTCATGGTGACCTAACTGTAACCCTAGGTGGAATTTTCCTCCAATGGGATTTTCCCATGTAGTTTACCAGGAAATAAAGATAGGTCAGCCTAGACAACTCTGTATCCGCCTAAGAATACCCAGGCAGTCCGAAGTTGTTGGCGATATCCATTTTACTCTATGATTTCATGGTGACCTGACCCTAAACCTAAGTGGAATTTTCCTCCAATTGTATTTTCCAATGTATTTTACCAGGAAACATAGATAGATCAGCCTAGAAAAGTAACTGCTCTCCTAACCATACCCAAGCACTCCGAATTTGTTGGCAATGTCCATTTTGCTCTATGAGTTCGTGGTGACCTAACCCTAACCCTAGGTGGAATTTTCTTCCAATGTGATTTTCCCATGTATTTTACCAGGAAACATAGATAGGGCAGGCTAGAAAACTAACTGCCTGCCTAACCATACCCAAGCACTCTGAATTTGTTGCCGGTGTCTATTTTGCTCTATGAGTTCATGGTGACCTAAACCTAACCCTAGGTGGAATTTTCTTCCAATGTGATTTTCCCATGTATTTTACCAGGAAACATAGATAGGGCAGGCTAGAAAACTAACTGCCTGCCTAACCATACCCAAGCACTCTGAATTTGTTGCCAGTGTCTATTTTGCTCTATGAGTTCATGATGACCTAAACCTAACCCTAGGTGGAATTTTCTTCCAATGTGATTTTCCCATGTATTTTACCAGGAAACATAGATAGGGCAGGCTAGAAAACTAACTGCCCTCCTAACCATACCCAACCATTCCGAATTTTTTTAGCAATGTCAACTTTGCTCTTTGAGTTCATGGTGACGTAACCCTAACCCTCAGTGGAATTTTCTTCCAAAGGGATTTTCCCATGTATTTGACAAGGAAAAATAGATAGGTCAGCCTAGAAAAGTAACTGCTCTCCTAACCATACCCAAACATTCTGAATTTTTTGATGATGTCAATTTTGCTCTATGAGTTCATGGTGACCTAACCCTAACCATAAGTGGAATTTTCCTCCAATGGGATTTTCCAATGTATTTTGCCAGGAAACATAGATAGGTCAGCCTAGACAAGTCTGAATCCGCCTAACCCTACCCAAGCACTCCCAGTTTGTTGGCAATATCCATTTTGCTCTATGAGTTCATGGTGACCTAAACCTAACCCTAAGTTGAATTTTCCTCCAATGGGATTTTCCCATGTATTTTACCAGGAAACATAGATAGGGCAGGCTAGAAAAGTAACTGCCTGCCTAACCATACCCAAGCACTCTGAATTTGTTGCCGGTGTCCATTTTGCTCTATGAGTTCATGGTCACCTAAACCTCACCCTAGGTGGAATTGTCGTCCAATGGGATTTTCCCATGTATTTTACCAGGAAACATAGATAGGTCAGCCTAGAAAAGTAACTGCTCTCCTAACCATACCCAAGCACTCCTAATTTGTTGGCGATGTCCATTTTGCTCTATGAGTTCATGGTGACCTAACCCTAACCCTAAGTGGAATTTTCCTCCAATGGGATTTTCCTATGTATTTTACCTGGAAACATAGATAGGGCAGGCTAGACAAGTCTGTATCTGTCTAAGCATACCCAAGAACTTCGAATTTCTTGCCGATGTCCATTTTGCTCTATCAGTTCATGCTCACCTAAACCTAACCCTAGGTGGAATTTTCCTCCAATGGGATTTTCCCATGTATTTTACCAGGAAAAGTAGATATGTCAGTCTAGAAAACTAACTGCCCTCCTAACCATACCCAACCATTCCGAATTTTTTTAGCAATGTCAACTTTGCTCTTTGAGTTCATGGTGACGTAACCCTAACCCTCAGTGGAATTTTCTTCCAAAGGGATTTTCCCATGTATTTGACAAGGAAAAATAGATAGGTCAGCCTAGAAAAGTAACTGCTCTCCTAACCATACCCAAACACTCTGAATTTTTTGATGATGTCAATTTTGCTCTATGAGTTCATGGTGACCTAACCCTAACCATACGTAGAATTTTCCTCCAATGGGATTTTCCAATGTATTTTGCCAGGAAACATAGATAGGTCAGCCTAGACAAGTCTGAATCCGCCTAACCCTACCCAAGCACTCCCAGTTTGTTGGCAATATCCATTTTGCTCTATGAGTTCATGGTGACCTAAACCTAACTCTAAGTGGAATTTTCCTCGAAAGGGATTTTCCCATGTATTTTATCAGGAAATATAGATAGGAAAGCCTAGAAAAGTTACTGCTCTCCTAACCATACCCAAGCACTCCGAATTTGTTGGTAATGTCCAGTTTGCTCTATCAGTTCATGCTCACCTAAACCTAACCCTAGGTGGAATTTTCCTCCAATGGGATTTTCCCATGTATTTTACCAGGAAAAGTAGATATGTCAGTCTAGAAAACTAACTGCCCTCCTAACCATACCCAACCATTCCGAATTTTTTTAGCAATGTCAACTTTGCTCTTTGAGTTCATGGTGACGTAACCCTAACCCTCAGTGGAATTTTCTTCCAAAGGGATTTTCCCATGTATTTTACCAGGAAACATAGATAGGTCCCCCTAGACAAGTCTGTATCCTCCTAAGCATAACCAAGCACTCCGAAGTTGTTGGCGATGTCCATTTTGCTCTATGAGTTCATGGTCATCTAACCCTATCCCTAAGTGGAATTTTCCTCCAATGGGATTTTCCCATGTATTTTACCAGGAAACATAGATAGGTCAGCCTAGACAAGTCTGAATCCGCCAAACCCTACCCAAGCACTCCCAATTTGTTGGCAATGTCCATTTTGCTCTATGAGTTCATGGTGACCCAGACACACAAAAAAAAACACAAACAAACAAACAGAGAGAGAGAGAGAGCGAGAGAGAGAGAGAGAAGCAGGGAAGTGCAATTGCCTCTCTCTGTCGCAGTCTATCTCTGCAAAGGCAGAGGAGGCTGGGAGCCACAGGGAAAGGTTCAAAGAGCCGCATGCGGCTCCAGAGTCGCAGGTTGCTGACCTATGCCCTAACCCTAAGTTGAATTTTCCTCCAATGGGATTTTCCCATGTATTTTACCAGGAAACATAGATAGGGCAGGCTAGAAAAGTAACTGCCTGCCTAACCATACCCAAGCACTCTGAATTTGTTGCCGGTGTCCATTTTGGTCTATGAGTTCATGGTCACCTAAACCTCACCCTAGGTGGAATTGTCGTCCAATGGGATTTTCCCATGTATTTTACCAGGAAACATAGATAGGTCAGCCTAGAAAAGTAACTGCTCTCCTAACCATACCCAAGCACTCCTAATTTGTTGGCGATGTCCATTTTGCTCTATTAGTTCATGGTGACCTAACCCTAACCCTAAGTGGAATTTTCTTCCAATGGGATTTTCCTATGTATTTTACCAGGAAACATAGATAGGTCATCCTAGAAAAGTAACTGCCTGCCCAACCCTACCCAGGCACTCTGAATTTGTTGGCAATGTCCATTTTGCTCTATGAGTTCATGGTGACCTAACCCTAATCCTAAGTGGAATTTTCTTCCAATGGGATTTTCCCATGTATTTTACAAGGAAAAATAGATGGGGAAGGCTAGAAAAGTAACTGCCTGCCTAACCGTACCCAAAGCGCTCCAAATTTGTTGGCAATGTCGATTTTGCTCTATGAGTTCATGGTCACTTAACCTTAACGCTAGGTGGAATTTTCTTCCAAAGGGATTTGCCCATGTAGTTTACCAGGAATCATAGATAGATCAGTCTAGACAAGTCTGTATCTGCCTAAGCATACCCAAGCACTCCGAAGTTGTTGGCGACATCCATATTGCTCTATGAGTTCATGGTGACCTAACCCTAAGTGGAATTTTCCTCCAATGGGGTTTTCCCATGTATTTTACCAGGAAACATAGATAGGCAGGCTAGAGAAGTAACTGCCTGCCTAACCATACCCAAGCACTCCAAATTTGTTTGCAATGTCCTTTTTGCTCTTTGAGTTCATGGTGACCTAACCCTAACCCTAAGTGGAATTTTCCTCCAATGGGATTTTCCAATGCATTTTACTAGGAAAAATAGGTAGGTCAGCCTAGACAAGTCTGTATCCGCATAACCATACCCAAGCACTCTGAATTTTTGGGCGATGTCCGTTTTGCTCTATGAGTTCATGGTAACCTAAACCTAACCCTAGTGGAATTTTCCTCCAATGGGATTTTGCCATGTATTTTTCCAGGAAACATAGATAGGGCAGGCTAGAAAAGTAACTGCCTGCCTAACCATAGCCAGGCACCCTGAATTTGTTGGCGATGTCCATTTTGCTCTGTGAGGTCATGGTGACCTAACCCCAACCCTAAGTGCAATTTTCCTCCAATGGGGTATTCCCATGTATTTTACCAAGAAAAATAGATAGGGCAGGATAGAAAAGTAACTGCCTGCCTAACCATACCCAAGCACTCCGAATTTTTTGGTGATGTCCATTTTGCTCTATGAGTTCATGGTGACCTAACCCAAACGGTAAGTGGAATTTTCCTCCAATGGGATTTTCCCATGTATTTTACCAGGAAACATAGATAGGTCAGCCTAGAAAAGTAACTGCCCTCCTCACCATACCCAAGCACTCCGAATTTGTTGCCGATGTCCATGTTGCTCTATGAGTTCATGGTGACCTAACCCTAACCCTAGGTGGAATTTTCCTCCAATGGGATTTTCCCATGTATTTTACCAGGAAACATAGATAGGGCAGGCTAGAAAAGTAACTGCCTGCCTTTCCATACCCAAGCACTCCGAATTTGTTGCCGATGTCCATGTTGCTCTATGAGTTCATGGTGACCTAACCCTAACCCTAGGTGGAATTTTCTTCCAATGGGATTTTCCCATGTATTTTACCAGGAAATATAGATAGGTCAGCCTACATAAGTCTGTATCCGCCTAAGCATACCCAAGCACTCCGAAGTTGTTGGAGATATCCATTTTGCTCTATGAGATCATGGTGACCTAACCCTAACCCAAAGCAGAATTTTCCAAAAAAAGGGATTTTCCAATGTATTTTACCAGGAAACATAGATAGGTCATCCTAGAAAAGTAACTGCCTGCCCAACCCTACCCAGGCACTCTGAATTTGTTGGCAATGTCCATTTTGCTCTATGAGTTCATGGTGACCTAAACCTAACTCTAAGTGGAATTTTCCTCGAAAGGGATTTTCCCATGTATTTTATCAGGAAATATAGATAGGAAAGCCTAGAAAAGTTACTGCTCTCCTAACCATACCCAAGCACTCCGAATTTGTTGGTAATGTCCAGTTTGCTCTATCAGTTCGTGATGACCTAACAGTAACCCTAGGTGGAATTTTCTTCCAATGGGATTTTCCCATGTATTTTACCAGGAAACATAGATAGGTCCCCCTAGACAAGTCTGTATCCTCCTAAGCATAACCAAGCACTCCGAAATTGTTGGCGATGTCCATTTTGTTCTATGAGTTCATGGTCATCTAACCCTATCCCTAAGTGGAATTTTCCTCCAATGGGATTTTCCCATGTATTTTACCAGGAAACATAGATAGGTCAGCCTAGAAAAGTAACTGCTCTCCTAACCATACCCAAGCACTCCTAATTTGTTGGCGATGTCCATTTTGCTCTATGAGTTCATGGTGACCTAACCCTAACCCTAAGTGGAATTTTCCTCCAATGGGATTTTCCTATGTATTTTACCTGGAAACATAGATAGGGCAGGCTAGACAAGTCTGTATCTGTCTAAGCATACCCAAGAACTTCGAATTTCTTGCCGATGTCCATTTTGCTCTATCAGTTCATGCTCACCTAAACCTAACCCTAGGTGGAATTTTCCTCCAATGGGATTTTCCCATGTATTTTACCAGGAAAAGTAGATATGTCAGTCTAGAAAACTAACTGCCCTCCTAACCATACCCAACCATTCCGAATTTTTTTAGCAATGTCAACTTTGCTCTTTGAGTTCATGGTGACGTAACCCTAACCCTCAGTGGAATTTTCTTCCAAAGGGATTTTCCCATGTATTTGACAAGGAAAAATAGATAGGTCAGCCTAGAAAAGTAACTGCTCTCCTAACCATACCCAAACACTCTGAATTTTTTGATGATGTCAATTTTGCTCTATGAGTTCATGGTGACCTAACCCTAACCATACGTAGAATTTTCCTCCAATGGGATTTTCCAATGTATTTTGCCAGGAAACATAGATAGGTCAGCCTAGACAAGTCTGAATCCGCCTAACCCTACCCAAGCACTCCCAGTTTGTTGGCAATATCCATTTTGCTCTATGAGTTCATGGTGACCTAAACCTAACTCTAAGTGGAATTTTCCTCGAAAGGGATTTTCCCATGTATTTTATCAGGAAATATAGATAGGAAAGCCTAGAAAAGTTACTGCTCTCCTAACCATACCCAAGCACTCCGAATTTGTTGGTAATGTCCAGTTTGCTCTATCAGTTCGTGGTGACCTAACAGTAACCCTAGGTGGAATTTTCTTCCAATGGGATTTTCCCATGTATTTTACCAGGAAACATAGATAGGTCCCCCTAGACAAGTCTGTATCCTCCTAAGCATAACCAAGCACTCCGAAGTTGTTGGCGATGTCCATTTTGCTCTATGAGTTCATGGTCATCTAACCCTATCCCTAAGTGGAATTTTCCTCCAATGGGATTTTCCCATGTATTTTACCAGGAAACATAGATAGGTCAGCCTAGACAAGTCTGAATCCGCCAAACCCTACCCAAGCACTCCCAATTTGTTGGCAATGTCCATTTTGCTCTATGAGTTCATGGTGACCTAAACCTAACTCTAAGTGGAATTTTCCTCGAAAGGGATTTTCCCATGTATTTTACCAGGAAACATAGATAGGGCAGGCTAGAAAAGTAACTGCCCTCCTAACCATACCCAAGCACTCCGAATTTTTTGGTGATGTCCATTTTGCTCTTTGAGTTCATTGTGACCTAACCCTAACCCTAAGTTGAATTTTCCTCCAATGGGATTTTCCCATGTATTTTACCAGGAAACATAGATAGGGCAGGCTAGAAAAGTAACTGCCTGCCTAACCATACCCAAGCACTCTGAATTTGTTGCCGGTGTCCATTTTGCTCTATGAGTTCATGGTCACCTAAACCTCACCCTAGGTGGAATTGTCGTCCAATGGGATTTTCCCATGTATTTTACCAGGAAACATAGATAGGTCAGCCTAGAAAAGTAACTGCTCTCCTAACCATACCCAAGCACTCCTAATTTGTTGGCGATGTCCATTTTGCTCTATGAGTTCATGGTGACCTAACCCTAACCCTAAGTGGAATTTTCCTCCAATGGGATTTTCCTATGTATTTTACCTGGAAACATAGATAGGGCAGGCTAGACAAGTCTGTATCTGTCTAAGCATACCCAAGAACTTCGAATTTCTTGCCGATGTCCATTTTGCTCTATCAGTTCATGCTCACCTAAACCTAACCCTAGGTGGAATTTTCCTCCAATGGGATTTTCCCATGTATTTTACCAGGAAAAGTAGATATGTCAGTCTAGAAAACTAACTGCCCTCCTAACCATACCCAACCATTCCGAATTTTTTTAGCAATGTCAACTTTGCTCTTTGAGTTCATGGTGACGTAACCCTAACCCTCAGTGGAATTTTCTTCCAAAGGGATTTTCCCATGTATTTTACCAGGAAACATAGATAGGTCCCCCTAGACAAGACTGTATCCTCCTAAGCATAACCAAGCACTCCAAAGTTGTTGGCGATGTCCATTTTGCTCTATGAGTTCATGGTCATCTAACCCTATCCCTAAGTGGAATTTTCCTCCAATGGGATTTTCCCATGTATTTTACCAGGAAACATAGATAGGTCAGCCTAGACAAGTCTGAATCCGCCAAACCCTACCCAAGCACTCCCAATTTGTTGGCAATGTCCATTTTGCTCTATGAGTTCATGGTGACCTAAACCTAACTCTAAGTGGAATTTTCCTCGAAAGGGATTTTCCCATGTATTTTACCAGGAAACATAGATAGGGCAGGCTAGAAAAGTAACTGCCTGCCTAACCATACCCAAGCACTCTGAATTTGTTGCCGGTGTCCATTTTGCTCTATGAGTTCATGGTCACCTAAACCTCACCCTAGGTGGAATTGTCGTCCAATGGGATTTTCCCATGTATTTTACCAGGAAACATAGATAGGTCAACCTAGAAAAGTAACTGCTCTCCTAACCATACCCAAGCACTCCTAATTTGTTGGCGATGTCCATTTTGCTCTATGAGTTCATGGTGACCTAACCCTAACCCTAAGTGGAATTTTCCTCCAATGGGATTTTCCTATGTATTTTACCTGGAAACATAGATAGGGCAGGCTAGACAAGTCTGTATCTGTCTAAGCATACCCAAGAACTTCGAATTTCTTGCCGATGTCCATTTTGCTCTATCAGTTCATGCTCACCTAAACCTAACCCTAGGTGGAATTTTCCTCCAATGGGATTTTCCCATGTATTTTACCAGGAAAAGTAGATATGTCAGTCTAGAAAACTAACTGCCCTCCTAACCATACCCAACCATTCCGAATTTTTTTAGCAATGTCAACTTTGCTCTTTGAGTTCATGGTGACGTAACCCTAACCCTCAGTGGAATTTTCTTCCAAAGGGATTTTCCCATGTATTTGACAAGGAAAAATAGATAGGTCAGCCTAGAAAAGTAACTGCTCTCCTAACCATACCCAAACACTCTGAATTTTTTGATGATGTCAATTTTGCTCTATGAGTTCATGGTGACCTAACCCTAACCATACGTAGAATTTTCCTCCAATGGGATTTTCCAATGTATTTTGCCAGGAAACATAGATAGGTCAGCCTAGACAAGTCTGAATCCGCCTAACCCTACCCAAGCACTCCCAGTTTGTTGGCAATATCCATTTTGCTCTATGAGTTCATGGTGACCTAAACCTAACTCTAAGTGGAATTTTCCTCGAAAGGGATTTTCCCATGTATTTTATCAGGAAATATAGATAGGAAAGCCTAGAAAAGTTACTGCTCTCCTAACCATACCCAAGCACTCCGAATTTGTTGGTAATGTCCAGTTTGCTCTATCAGTTCGTGGTGACCTAACAGTAACCCTAGGTGGAATTTTCTTCCAATGGGATTTTCCCATGTATTTTACCAGGAAACAAAGATAGGTCCCCCTAGACAAGTCTGTATCCTCCTAAGCATAACCAAGCACTCCGAAGTTGTTGGCGATGTCCATTTTGCTCTATGAGTTCATGGTCATCTAACCCTAACCCTAGGTGGAATTTTCTTCCAATGGGATTTTCCCATGTATTTTACCAGGAAATATAGATAGGTCAGCCTACATAAGTCTGTATCCGCCTAAGCATACCCAAGCACTCCGAAGTTGTTGGAGATATCCATTTTGCTCTATGAGATCATGGTGACCTAACCCTAACCCAAAGCAGAATTTTCCAAAAAAAGGGATTTTCCAATGTATTTTACCAGGAAACATAGATAGGTCATCCTAGAAAAGTAACTGCCTGCCCAACCCTACCCAGGCACTCTGAATTTGTTGGCAATGTCCATTTTGCTCTATGAGTTCATGGTGACCTAACCCTAATCCTAAGTGGAATTTTCTTCCAATGGGATTTTCCCATGTATTTTACAAGGAAAAATAGATGGGGAAGGCTAGAAAAGTAACTGCCTGCCTAACCGTACCCAAAGCGCTCCAAATTTGTTGGCAATGTCCATTTTGCTCTATGAGTTCATGGTCACTTAACTTAACGCTAGGTGGAATTTTCTTCCAAAGGGATTTGCCCATGTAGTTTACCAGGAAACATAGATAGATCAGCCTAGACAAGTCTGTATCTGCCTAAGCATACCCAAGCACTCCGAAGTTGTTGGCGACATCCATATTGCTCTATGAGTTCATGGTGACCTAACCCTAAGTGGAATTTTCCTCCAATGGGGTTTTCCCATGTATTTTACCAGGAAACATAGATAGGCAGGCTAGAGAAGTAACTGCCTGCCTAACCATACCCAAGCACTCCAAATTTGTTTGCAATGTCCTTTTTGCTCTTTGAGTTCATGGTGACCTAACCCTAACCCTAAGTGGAATTTTCCTCCAATGGGATTTTCCAATGCATTTTACTAGGAAAAATAGGTAGGTCAGCCTAGACAAGTCTGTATCCGCATAACCATACCCAAACACTCTGAATTTTTGGGCGATGTCCGTTTTGCTCTATGAGTTCATGGTAACCTAAACCTAACCCTAAGTGGAATTTTCCTCCAATGGGATTTTGCCATGTATTTTTCCAGGAAACATAGATAGGGCAGGCTAGAAAAGTAACTGCCTGCCTAACCATAGCCAGGCACCCTGAATTTGTTGGCGATGTCCATTTTGCTCTGTGAGGTCATGGTGACCTAACCCTAACCCTAAGTGCAATTTTCCTCCAATGGGATATTCCCATGTATTTTACCAAGAAAAATAGATAGGGCAGGATAGAAAAGTAACTGCCCGCCTAACCATACCCAAGCACTCCGAATTTTTTGGTGATGTCCATTTTGCTCTATGAGTTCATGGTGACCTAACCCAAACGGTAAGTGGAATTTTCCTCCAATGGGATTTTCCCATGTATTTTACCAGGAAACATAGATAGGTCAGCCTAGAAAAGTAACTGCCCTCCTCACCATACCCAAGCACTCCGAATTTGTTGCCGATGTCCATTTTGCTCTATGAGTTCATGGTGACCTAACCCTAACCCTAGGTGGAATTTTCCTCCAATGGGATTTTCCCATGTATTTTACCAGGAAACATAGATAGGGCAGGCTAGAAAAGTAACTGCCTGCCTTTCCATACGCAAGCACTCTGAATTTGTTGCCGGTGTCCATTTTGCTCTATGAGTTCATGGTGACCTAACCCTAACCCTAGGTGGAATTTTCTTCTAATGGGATTTTCCCATGTATTTTACCAGGAAATATAGATAGGTCAGCCTACATAAGTCTGTATCCGCCTAAGCATACCCAAGCACTCCGAAGTTGTTGGAGATATCCATTTTGCTCTATGAGATCATGGTGACCTAACCCTAACCCAAAGCAGAATTTTCCAAAAAAAGGGATTTTCCAATGTATTTTACCAGGAAACATAGATAGGTCATCCTAGAAAAGTAACTGCCTGCCCAACCCTACCCAGGCACTCTGAATTTGTTGGCAATGTCCATTTTGCTCTATGAGTTCATGGTGACCTAACCCTAATCCTAAGTGGAATTTTCTTCCAATGGGATTTTCCCATGTATTTTACAAGGAAAAATAGATGGGGAAGGCTAGAAAAGTAACTGCCTGCCTAACCGTACCCAAAGCGCTCCAAATTTGTTGGCAATGTCCATTTTGCTCTATGAGTTCATGGTCACTTAACCTTAACACTAGGTGGAATTTTCTTCCAAAGGGATTTGCCCATGTAGTTTACCAGGAAACATAGATAGATCAGCCTAGACAAGTCTGTATCTGCCTAAGCATACCCAAGCACTCCGAAGTTGTTGGCGACATCCATATTGCTCTATGAGTTCATGGTGACCTAACCCTAAGTGTAATTTTCCTCCAATGGGGTTTTCCCATGTATTTTACCAGGAAACATAGATAGGCAGGCTAGAGAAGTAACTGCCTGCCTAACCATACCCAAGCACTCCAAATTTGTTTGCAATGTCCTTTTTGCTCTTTGAGTTCATGGTGACCTAACCCTAACCCTAAGTGGAATTTTCCTCCAATGGGATTTTCCAATGCATTTTACTAGGAAAAATAGGTAGGTCAGCCTAGACAAGTCTGTATCCGCATAACCATACCCAAGCACTCTGAATTTTTGGGCGATGTCCGTTTTGCTCTATGAGTTCATGGTAACCTAAACCTAACCCTAGTGGAATTTTCCTCCAATGGGATTTTGCCATGTATTTTTCCAGGAAACATAGATAGGGCAGGCTAGAAAAGTAACTGCCTGCCTAACCATAGCCAGGCACCCTGAATTTGTTGGCGATGTCCATTTTGCTCTGTGAGGTCATGGTGACCTAACCGTAACCCTAAGTGCAATTTTCCTCCAACGGGATATTCCCACGTATTTTACCAAGAAAAATAGATAGGGCAGGATAGAAAAGTAACTGCCTGCCTAACCATCCCCAAGCACTCCCAATTTTTTGGCGATGTCCATTTTGCTCTATGAGTTCATGGTGACCTAACCCAAACGGTAAGTGGAATTTTCCTCCAATGGGATTTTCCCATGTATTTTACCAGGAATCATAGATAGGTCAGCCTAGAAAAGTAACTGCCCTCCTCACCATACCCAAGCACTCCGAATTTGTTGCCGATGTCCATTTTGCTCCACGAGTTCATTGTGACCTAACACTAACCCCATGTGATTTTCCCATGTATTTTGGTCTATGACTTCATGGTGACATCGCCCAAAAATTCAGAGTGCTTGGGTATGGTTTGGAGGACAGTTAGTTTTCTAGACAGACCTATCTATGTTTCCTTGTAAAATACATGGGAAAATCCAATTGGAGGAAAATTGAACTTAGGGTTAGGGTTAGGTCACTATCAACTCATAGAGCAAAATGGACATTGCCAACAAATTGGGAGTGCTTGGGTAGGGTTAGGCAGACATTTACTTCTCTAGCGTGCCCTACCTATTTTTCCCAGTAAAATAAATTGCAAAATCCCATTGGAGGAATATTTCACTTAGGATTAGAGTTAGGTCACCATGAACTCATAGAGCAAAATGGATATCGCCAATGACTTTGGAGTGCTTCGGTATGCTTAGGGGGATACAGACTTGTATTTTACCAGGAAACATAGATAGGGCAAACTAGAAAAGTTACATCCTGCCTAAGCATACCCAAGAAATCCTAATTTTTTGGCGATGTCCATTTTGCTCTAGGAGTTCATGGTCACCTAACCCGAACCCTAAGTGGAATTTTCCTCCAATGGGATTTTCCTATGTAGTTTACCAGGAAACATAGATAGGTCAGTCTAGAAAAGTCTGTATCCGACTAAGCACACCCAAGCACTCCGAAGTTCTTGGCGATATCCATTTTGCTCTATGAGTTCATGATGACCTAACCCTAACCCTAAGTGGAATTTTCCTCCAATGCGATTTTCCAATGTATTTTACTAGGAAACATACGTAGGGCAGGATAGAAAAGTAACTTTCTGCCTAACCCTACCCAAGCACTCCAAATTTGTTCGCAATGTCCATTTTACTCTATGAGTTCATGGTGACCTAACCTTAACCCTAAGTGGAATTTTCCTCCAATGGGATTTTGCCCTGTATTTTACCAGGAAACATAGATAGACAAGTCTGTATCCGCCTAAGCATACCCAAGAACTCCAAAGTTGTTGGCGATAACCATTTTACTCTATGAGTTCATGGTGACCTAACCCTAACCCTAAGTGGAATTTTCCTCCAATGGGATTTTCCAATGTATTTTACTAGGAAACATAGATAGGGCAGTCTAGAAAATAACTGCCTGCCTAACTCTACCCAAGCACTCCCAATTTGTTGGAAATGTCCATTTTGCTCTATGAGTGCATGGTGACCTAACCCTAACCCGAAGTGGAATTTTCTTCCAATGGGATTTTTCCATGTATTTTACCAGAAACCATAGATAGGTCAGCCTAGAAAAGTAACTGCCCTCCTAACCATACCCAAGCACTCTGAATTTTTTGACGATGTCCATTTTGCACTATGAGTTCATGGTGACCTAACATTAACCCTAAGTGGAATTTTCCTCCAATGGGATTTTCCGATGTATTTTACCAGGAAACATAGATAGGGCAGGCTAGAAAAGTAACTTCCCACCTACCCCTACCCAAGCACTCCCCATTTGTTGGCAATGTCCATTTTGCTCTATAAGTTCATGGTAACCTAACCCTAACCCTAAGTGGAATTTTCCTCCAATTAGATTTTCCAATGTATTTTACTAGGAAACATAGGTAGGGCAGTCCAGAAAATTAACTGCCTGCCTAACACTACCTACGCGCTCCGCATTTGTTGGCAATGTCCATTTTGCTCTATGAGTGCATGGTGACCTAACCCTAACCCAGGGGTAGGCAACCCAAAACACTCAAAGAGCCACTTGGACCCGTTTCCCACCAAAAACAAAACACTGGGAGCCGCAAAACCTTTTTGATATCTAAAATGAAGATAATACTGCATATATCCTTTACCTTTATTATAGGTGTGTGTGTTTGTATGTGTGTGTGTGAGAGTGTGTGTGTCTGTGTATATGTATGTATGTGTGTGTGTGTGTGCGTATATATATACATACACACACACACACACACACACACACACTCACACGCACGCACACATACACACATTAAAAATAAAAGTAAAAATATGACTCTTGGGAATATCCATACTATTAAAACAATGATCACCAAGAGAATGTTTTAAGAGAATAAAATTACATACACACATAGGTAAAAAAAGGATATATGCAGTGTTATCTTCATTTTATATGTCAAAAGGGTCTCTCTCTCTGTGTCTCTCTCTCTCCCTCCCTCTCTATCTGCCCTTGGTCTGACACTCCTCTTCCCCCACTCTCTCTCTCTCTCTCTCTCTCTCTCTTCCTCTCTCTCTCTCTCTCTCTCTCTCTTCCTCTCTCTCTTTTTCTCCCCCCGCCCTCCGGTCTGCTGCTCACCTGGCAAGCTTCAAGCTGTTGTCCAACAAGCTCAGGGATAAGCAACCATGTCTCTTTTATGACTCATGGACTTCAACTCCCAGAATTCCTGAGTCAGCCTAGCTGGGCTAGCTAGCTCTCTCCTGCCCTTCCTGCTTCCTGCTTCCTGCAGATACGCAGCAAAGGGAGGAGCTCCGCTCAGTAAGCTTTTCAGCTCCTCAGAGATTACTGTGAGTGCACTCTCTTTTAAACATACACACACACAGACACACAAAAAAAAACACAAACAAACAAACAGAGAGCGAGACAGAGCGAGAGAGAGAGAGAGAAGCAGGGAAGTGCAATTGCCTCTCTCTGTCGCAGTCTATCTCTGCAAAGGCAGAGGAGGCTGGGAGCCACAGGGAAAGGTTCAAAGAGCCGCATGCGGCTCCAGAGTCGCAGGTTGCTGACCTATGCCCTAACCCTAAGTGGAATTTTTCTCCAATGGGATTTTCCCATGTATTTTACCAGGAAACATAGATAGGTCAGTCTAGAAAAGTAACTGCCCACCTAACCAACCCAAGCACTCCAAATTTGTTAGCAATGTCCATTTTGCTCTCTGAGTGCATGGTGACCTAACCCTAACCCTAGGGGGAATTTTCTTCCAATGGGATTTTCCCATGTATTTTACCAGGTAACATAGATAGGGCAGGGTAGAAAAGTTACTGCCTACAAAACCATATCTAAGCACTCCGAATTTTTTCTCGATGTCCATTTTGCTCTATGACTTCATGGTGACCTAACCCTAACCCTAAGTGGAATTTTCCTCCAATGGGATTTTCCCATGTATTTTACCTTGAAACATAGATAGGGCAGGCTAGAAAGCTAACTGTCTGCCTAACCCTACCCAAGCACTCCGAATTTGTTGGCGATATCCATTTTGCTCTATGAGTTCATGGTGACCTAACCCTAACCCTAAGTGGTATTTTCCTCCAATGGGATTTTCCAATGTATTTTACTAGGAAACATAGGTAGGGCAGGATAGAAAAGTAACTGCCTGCCTAACCCTACCAAAGCACTCCGAATTTGTTGCCAATGTCCATTTTGTCTATGACTTCATGGTGACCTAACCCTAACCCTAAGTGGAATTTTCATTCAATTGAATTTTCTCATGTATTTTACCAGGAAACATAGATAGCTCTGTCTAGAAAAGTAACTGCGCTCCTAACCATACACAAATTGGGAGTGCTTGGGTATGGTTAGGCAGGCAGTTACTTTTCTAGCGTGCCCTATCTGTGTTTCCTTGTAAAATACATGGGAAAATCCCATTGGAGGAAAATTCCACTTAGGGTTAGGGTTAGGTCACCATGAACTCATAGAGCAAAATGGACATCACCAACAAATTAGGGGTTCTTGGGTATGGTTGGGAGAGCAGTTACTTTTCTAGGCTGACCTATCTATGTTTCCTGGTAAAATACATGGGAAAATCCCATTGGAGGAAATTTCCACTTAGGGTTAGTGTTAGGTCACCATGAACTCATAGAGCAAAATGGAAATCGCCCAAAAATTCGGAGTGCTTGGTTATAGTTAGGAGGGCAATTAGTTTTCTAGGCTGATCTATCTATATTTCCTGGTAAAATACATGGGAAAATCCCATTGGAGGAAATTTCCACTTAGGGTTAGTGTTAGGTCACCATGAACTCATAGAGCAAAATGGACATCGGCAACAAATTCGGAGTGCTTGGGTATGATTAGGCAGGCAGTTTCTTTTCTAGCCTGCCCTATCTATGTTTCCTGGAAAAATGCATGGGAAAATCCCATTGGAGGAAAATTCCACCTAGGGTTAGAGTTAGGTCATCATGAACTCATAGAGCAAAATGGACATCGCCTACAAATTAGGAGTTCTTGGGTATGGTTAGGAGTGCAGTTACTTTTCTAGGCTGACCTATCTGTGTTTCCTGGTAAAATACATGGCAAAATCCCATTGGAGGAAAATTCCACTTAAGGTTAGGGTTACGTCACCATGAACTCATACAGTAAAATGGACATTGCCAACAAATTCGGAGTGCTTGGGTAGGGTTAGGCAGCCAGTTACTTTTCTAGCCTACCATATCTATGTTTCCTGGAAAAATACATGGGAAAATTGCATTGGAGGAAAATTCCACTTAGGGTTAGGGTTAGGTCACCATGAACTCATAGAGCAAAATGGACATCGCCAAAAAATTCGGAGTTCTTGGGTTAGGTTAGGAGGGCAGTTACTTTTCTAGGCTGACCTATCTATCTTTCCTGGTAAAATACATGGCAAAATCCCATTGGAGGAAAATTCCACTTAGGGTTAGTGTTAGGTCACCATGAACTCATAGTGCAAAATGGACATCGCCCAAAAATTCGGAGTTCTTGGGTATGGTTAGGAGGGCAGTTACTTTTCTAGGCTGACCTATCTATGTTTCCTGGTAAAATTCATAGGAAAATCCCATTGGAGGATAATTCCACTTAGTGTTAGGGTTAGGTCACCATGAACTCATACAGTAAAATAGACATTGCCAACAAATTCGGTGTGCTTGGGTAGGGTTAGGCAGGCAGTTATGTTTCTAGCCTGCCCTATCTATATTTCCTAGTAAAATACATGGGAAAATCCCATTGGAGCAAAATTCCACATAGGGTTAGGGTTAGCTCACCATGAACTCATAGAACAAAATGGATATCGCCAACAACTTTGGAGTGCTTGGGTATGCTTAGGAAGATATATACTTGTCTAGCTTAACCTATCTATGTTTCCTGGTAAAATACAAGGGAAAATCTCATTGGAAGAAAATTCCACCTAGTGTTAGGGTTAGGTCACCATGAACCCATAGAGCAAAATGGACATCAGCAACAAATTCGGAGTGCTTGGGTATGGTTAGGCAGGCAGTTTCGTTTCTAGCCTGCCCTATCTATGTTTCCTGGTAAAATACATGGGAAAATCCCATTGGAGGAAAATTCCACTTAGGGTTAGGGTGAGGTCACCATGAACTCATAGAGAAAAATGTTTATCGCCAAGAACTTTGGAGTGCTTGGGTAAGCTTAGGCTGATACAAACTTGTCTATCTATGTTTCCTGGTAAAATACAGGGCAAAATCCCATTGGAGGAGAATTCCACTTAGGGTTAGGGTTAGGTCACCATGAGTTCATAGAGTAAAATGGACATTGCCAACAAATTCGGAGTGCTTGGGTAGGGTTAGGCAGACAGTTAGCTCTCTAGCCTGCCCTACCTATGTTTCCTAGTAAAATAGATTGGAAAATCCCATTGGAGAAAAATTCCACTTACGGATAGTGTTAGGTCAGTGGTTCTCAACCTCTGGGTCGGGACCCCATTTGGGGTCGAATGACCATTTCACGGGGGTCGCCAAACAAGGCTGTCCGCCATTTTTTCCCCTTTTCTTTGGCCATGCCCCTGGCACCCGGTGATGTGGTTGGGGGTCACCCCAACATGGGGAACTGTATTATGGGGTCGCGGCATTTGAAAGGTTGAGAACCACTTGGTTAGGTCATCATGAACTCATAGAGCAAAATGGATATCGGCAAGAACTTCGGAGTGCTTGGGTGTGCTTAGGCGGATACAGACTTCAATAGGCTGACCTATCTATATTTCCTGGTAAACTACATGGGAAAATCCAATTGGAGGAAAATTCCACATAGGGTTAGGGTTAGGTGACCATGAACTCCTAGAGCAAAATGGACATCGCCAAAAAATTCAGAGTGCTTGGGTATGGTTAGGCAGGCTGTAACTTTTTTAGTTTGCCCTATCTATGTTTCCTGGTAGAATACATGGGAAAATCCCATTGGAGGAAAACTCCACTTAGGGTTAGGGTTAGGTCACCATGAATTCATAGAGCAAAATGGATATCGCCAACAACTTCGGAGTGCTTGGGTATGGTTAGGCGGATACAGACTTGTCTAGGCTGACCTATCTATGTTTCCTGGTAAAATACATGGGAAAATCCCATTCGAAGAAATTTCCACCTAGGGTTAGGGTTAGGTCACCATGAACTCATAGTGCAAAATGGACATCGGCAACAAATTCAGAGTGTTTGGGTATGGTTAGGCAGGCAGTTACTTTTCTTGGCTGCGCTATGTATGTTTCCTGGTAAAATACATTGGAAAATCCCATTGGAGGAAAATTCGACTTAGGGTTAGGGTTAGGTGGAATTTTCCTCCAATGGGATTTTCCCATGTAGTTTACCAGGAAACATAGATATGTCAGCCTAGACAAGTCTGTATCCGCCTAAGCATACCCAAGCACTCCGAAGTTGTTGGCGGTATCCATTTTGCTCTATGAGTTCATGGTGACCTAACCCTAACCCTAAGTGGAGTTTTCCTCCAATGGGATTTTCCCATCTTTTTTACCAGAAAACATAGATAGGGCAGGCTAGAAAATTTACTGCCTGCCTAACCATACCCTAAGTGGTATTTTCCTCCAATGGGATTTTCCAATGTATTTTACCAGCAAACATAGATACGTCAGCCTAGAAAAGTAACTTCTGTCCTAACCATACCCAAGCAGTCCAAATTTTTTGGTGATGTCGATATTGCTCTATGAGTTCATGGTGACCTAACCCCAGTTACTTTGCTAGGGTTAGGGTTAGGTCACCATGAACTCATAGAGCAAAGTAGACATCGCCAAAAAATTCGGAGTTCTTGGTTATGGTTGGGAGGGCAGCTACTTTTCTAGGATGACCTATCTATTTTTTCCGGTAAAATACATGGGAAAATCACATTGGAGGAAAATTCCTCTTAGGGTTAGCGTTAGGTCACCATGAACTCATAGAGCAAAATGGACATTGCGAACGAATTTGGGGGACCTGGGTATGGTTAGGCAGGGAGTTACTTTCCTTTCCTGCCCTATCTATGTTTCCTGGTACAATACATGGCAAAATCCCTTTGGAGGAAAAGTCCACTTAGGGTTAGGGTTAGATCACCATGAACTGATAGACCAAAATGGACATTGCCAACAAATTCGGAGTGCCTGGGTAGGGTTAGGACAGCAGTTACATTTCTAGCCTGCCCTATCTATGTTTCCTGGTAAAATACATGGGAAAATCCCATTGGAAGAAAATTCCACCTAGGGTTAGGGTTAGGTCACCATGAACTCATAGAGCAAAATGGATATCGCCAACAACTTTGGAGTGCTTGGGTATGGTTAGGCAGGCAGTTACCTCTCTACCCTGCCCTATCTAGGTTTCCTCCTAAATTACATGGGAAAATCCTATTGGAGGAAAATTCCACATAGGGTTAGGTTTAGGTCACCACAAACTCATAGTGCAAAATGGATTATCGCCAAAAATTTGGAGTTCTTGGGTATAGTTAGGAGGGTAGTTACTTTTCTAGGCTGACCTATATATGTTTCCTGGTAAAATACACGGGAAAATCCCTTTTGAGGAAAATTCTACTTAGGGTTAGATAACCATGAACTCATAGAGGAAAATGGATATTGCCAACAACTTTGGAGTGCTTGAGTATGCTTAGGCGGATATAGACTTGTCTAGGCTGACCTATCTATTTTTCCTAGTAAAATACATGGGAAACTCCCATTGGAAGTAAATTCCACCTAGGGTTAGGTTTAGGTCACCCTGAACTCATAGAGCAAAATGGACATTGCCAAAAAATTCGGAGTGCTTGGGTATGGTTAGGCAGGCAGTTTCGTTTCTAGTCTGCCCTATCTATGTTTCCTGGTAAAATACATGGGAAAATCCCATTGGAGGAAAATTCCACTTAGGGTTAGGGTGAGGTCACCATGAACTCATAGAGAAAAATGTTTATCGCCAAGAACTTTGGAGTGCTTGGGTAAGCTTAGGCTGATACAAACTTGTCTATCTATGTTTCCTGGTAAAATACAGGGCAAAATCCCATTGGAGGAGAATTCCACTTAGGGTTAGGGTTAGGTCACCATGAGTTCATAGAGTAAAATGGACATTGCCAACAAATTCGGAGTGCTTGGGTAGGGTTAGGCAGACAGTTAGCTTTCTAGCCTGCCCTACCTATGTTTCCTAGTAAAATAGATTGGAAAATCCCATTGGAGAAAAATTCCACTTACGGATAGTGTTAGGTCAGTGGTTCTCAACCTCTGGGTCGGGACCCCATTTGGGGTCGAATGACCATTTCACGGGGGTCGCCAAACAAGGCTGTCCGCCATTTTTTCCCCTTTTCTTTGGCCATGCCCCTGGCACCCGGTGATGTGGTTGGGGGTCACCCCAACATGGGGAACTGTATTATGGGGTCGCGGCATTTGAAAGGTTGAGAACCACTGGGTTAGGTCATCATGAACTCATAGAGCAAAATGGATATCAGCAAGAACTTCGGAGTGCTTGGGTGTGCTTAGGCGGATACAGACTTCAATAGGCTGACCTATCTATATTTCCTGGTAAACTACATGGGAAAATCCAATTGGAGGAAAATTCCACATAGGGTTAGGGTTAGGTGACCATGAACTCCTAGAGCAAAATGGACATCGCCAAAAAATTCAGAGTGCTTGGGTATGGTTAGGCAGGCTGTAACTTTTCTAGTTTGCCCTATCTATGTTTCCTGGTAGAATACATGGGAAAATCCCATTGGAGGAAAACTCCACTTAGGGTTAGGGTTAGGTCACCATGAATTCATAGAGCAAAATGGATATCGCCAACAACTTCGGAGTGCTTGGGTATGGTTAGGCGGATACAGACTTGTCTAGGCTGACCTATCTATGTTTCCTGGTAAAATACATGGGAAAATCCCATTCGAAGAAATTTCCACCTAGGGTTAGGGTTAGGTCACCATGAACTCATAGTGCAAAATGGACATCGGCAACAAATTCAGAGTGTTTGGGTATGGTTAGGCAGGCAGTTACTTTTCTTGGCTGCGCTATGTATGTTTCCTGGTAAAATACATTGGAAAATCCCATTGGAGGAAAATTCGACTTAGGGTTAGGGTTAGGTGGAATTTTCCTCCAATGGGATTTTCCCATGTAGTTTACCAGGAAACATAGATATGTCAGCCTAGACAAGTCTGTATCCGCCTAAGCATACCCAAGCACTCCGAAGTTGTTGGCGGTATCCATTTTGCTCTATGAGTTCATGGTGACCTAACCCTAACCCTAAGTGGAGTTTTCCTCCAATGGGATTTTCCCATCTTTTTTACCAGAAAACATAGATAGGGCAGGCTAGAAAATTTACTGCCTGCCTAACCATACCCTAAGTGGTATTTTCCTCCAATGGGATTTTCCAATGTATTTTACCAGCAAACATAGATACGTCAGCCTAGAAAAGTAACTTCTGTCCTAACCATACCCAAGCAGTCCAAATTTTTTGGTGATGTCGATTTTGCTCTATGAGTTCATGGTGACCTAACCCCAGTTACTTTGCTAGGGTTAGGGTTAGGTCACCATGAACTCATAGAGCAAAGTAGACATCGCCAAAAAATTCGGAGTTCTTGGTTATGGTTGGGAGGGCAGCTACTTTTCTAGGATGACCTATCTATTTTTTCCGGTAAAATACATGGGAAAATCACATTGGAGGAAAATTCCTCTTAGGGTTAGCGTTAGGTCACCATGAACTCATAGAGCAAAATGGACATTGCGAACGAATTTGGGGGACCTGGGTATGGTTAGGCAGGGAGTTACTTTCCTTTCCTGCCCTATCTATGTTTCCTGGTACAATACATGGCAAAATCCCTTTGGAGGAAAAGTCCACTTAGGGTTAGGGTTAGATCACCATGAACTGATAGACCAAAATGGACATTGCCAACAAATTCGGAGTGCCTGGGTAGGGTTAGGACAGCAGTTACATTTCTAGCCTGCCCTATCTATGTTTCCTGGTAAAATACATGGGAAAATCCCATTGGAAGAAAATTCCACCTAGGGTTAGGGTTAGGTCACCATGAACTCATAGAGCAAAATGGATATCGCCAACAACTTTGGAGTGCTTGGGTATGGTTAGGCAGGCAGTTACCTCTCTACCCTGCCCTATCTAGGTTTCCTCCTAAATTACATGGGAAAATCCTATTGGAGGAAAATTCCACATAGGGTTAGGTTTAGGTCACCACAAACTCATAGTGCAAAATGGATTATCGCCAAAAATTTGGAGTTCTTGGGTATAGTTAGGAGGGTAGTTACTTTTCTAGGCTGACCTATATATGTTTCCTGGTAAAATACACGGGAAAATCCCTTTTGAGGAAAATTCTACTTAGGGTTAGATAACCATGAACTCATAGAGGAAAATGGATATTGCCAACAACTTTGGAGTGCTTGAGTATGCTTAGGCGGATATAGACTTGTCTAGGCTGACCTATCTATTTTTCCTAGTAAAATACATGGGAAACTCCCATTGGAAGTAAATTCCACCTAGGGTTAGGTTTAGGTCACCCTGAACTCATAGAGCAAAATGGACATTGCCAAAAAATTCGGAGTGCTTGGGTATGGTTAGGCAGGCAGTTTCGTTTCTAGTCTGCCCTATCTATGTTTCCTGGTAAAATACATGGGAAAATCCCATTGGAGGAAAATTCCACTTAGGGTTAGGGTGAGGTCACCATGAACTCATAGAGAAAAATGTTTATCGCCAAGAACTTTGGAGTGCTTGGGTAAGCTTAGGCTGATACAAACTTGTCTATCTATGTTTCCTGGTAAAATACAGGGCAAAATCCCATTGGAGGAAAATTCCACTTAGGGTTAGGGTTAGGTCACCATGAGTTCATAGAGTAAAATGGACATTGCCAACAAATTCGGAGTGCTTGGGTAGGGTTAGGCAGACAGTTAGCTTTCTAGCCTGCCCTACCTATGTTTCCTAGTAAAATAGATTGGAAAATCCCATTGGAGAAAAATTCCACTTACGGATAGTGTTAGGTCAGTGGTTCTCAACCTCTGGGTCGGGACCCCATTTGGGGTCGAATGACCATTTCACGGGGGTCGCCAAACAAGGCTGTCCGCCATTTTTTCCCCTTTTCTTTGGCCATGCCCCTGGCACCCGGTGATGTGGTTGGGGGTCACCCCAACATGGGGAACTGTATTATGGGGTCGCGGCATTTGAAAGGTTGAGAACCACTGGGTTAGGTCATCATGAACTCATAGAGCAAAATGGATATCAGCAAGAACTTCGGAGTGCTTGGGTGTGCTTAGGCGGATACAGACTTCAATAGGCTGACCTATCTATATTTCCTGGTAAACTACATGGGAAAATCCAATTGGAGGAAAATTCCACATAGGGTTAGGGTTAGGTGACCATGAACTCCTAGAGCAAAATGGACATCGCCAAAAAATTCAGAGTGCTTGGGTATGGTTAGGCAGGCTGTAACTTTTCTAGTTTGCCCTATCTATGTTTCCTGGTAGAATACATGGGAAAATCCCATTGGAGGAAAACTCCACTTAGGGTTAGGGTTAGGTCACCATGAATTCATAGAGCAAAATGGATATCGCCAACAACTTCGGAGTGCTTGGGTATGGTTAGGCGGATACAGACTTGTCTAGGCTGACCTATCTATGTTTCCTGGTAAAATACATGGGAAAATCCCATTCGAAGAAATTTCCACCTAGGGTTAGGGTTAGGTCACCATGAACTCATAGTGCAAAATGGACATCGGCAACAAATTCAGAGTGTTTGGGTATGGTTAGGCAGGCAGTTACTTTTCTTGGCTGCGCTATGTATGTTTCCTGGTAAAATACATTGGAAAATCCCATTGGAGGAAAATTCGACTTAGGGTTAGGGTTAGGTGGAATTTTCCTCCAATGGGATTTTCCCATGTAGTTTACCAGGAAACATAGATATGTCAGCCTAGACAAGTCTGTATCCGCCTAAGCATACCCAAGCACTCCGAAGTTGTTGGCGGTATCCATTTTGCTCTATGAGTTCATGGTGACCTAACCCTAACCCTAAGTGGAGTTTTCCTCCAATGGGATTTTCCCATCTTTTTTACCAGAAAACATAGATAGGGCAGGCTAGAAAATTTACTGCCTGCCTAACCATACCCTAAGTGGTATTTTCCTCCAATGGGATTTTCCAATGTATTTTACCAGCAAACATAGATACGTCAGCCTAGAAAAGTAACTTCTGTCCTAACCATACCCAATCAGTCCAAATTTTTTGGTGATGTCGATTTTGCTCTATGAGTTCATGGTGACCTAACCCCAGTTACTTTGCTAGGGTTAGGGTTAGGTCACCATGAACTCATAGAGCAAAGTAGACATCGCCAAAAAATTCGGAGTTCTTGGTTATGGTTGGGAGGGCAGCTACTTTTCTAGGATGACCTATCTATTTTTTCCGGTAAAATACATGGGAAAATCACATTGGAGGAAAATTCCTCTTAGGGTTAGCGTTAGGTCACCATGAACTCATAGAGCAAAATGGACATTGCGAACGAATTTGGGGGACCTGGGTATGGTTAGGCAGGGAGTTACTTTCCTTTCCTGCCCTATCTATGTTTCCTGGTACAATACATGGCAAAATCCCTTTGGAGGAAAAGTCCACTTAGGGTTAGGGTTAGATCACCATGAACTGATAGACCAAAATGGACATTGCCAACAAATTCGGAGTGCCTGGGTAGGGTTAGGACAGCAGTTACATTTCTAGCCTGCCCTATCTAGGTTTCCTCCTAAATTACATGGGAAAATCCTATTGGAGGAAAATTCCACATAGGGTTAGGTTTAGGTCACCACAAACTCATAGTGCAAAATGGATTATCGCCAAAAATTTGGAGTTCTTGGGTATAGTTAGGAGGGTAGTTACTTTTCTAGGCTGACCTATATATGTTTCCTGGTAAAATACACGGGAAAATCCCTTTTGAGGAAAATTCTACTTAGGGTTAGATAACCATGAACTCATAGAGGAAAATGGATATCGCCAACAACTTTGGAGTACTTGAGTATGCTTAGGCGGATATAGACTTTTCTAGGCTGACCTATCTATGTTTCCTGGTAAAATATATGGGAAAATCCCATTGCAGGAAAATTCCACTTAGGGTTAGGGTTAGGTGACCATGAACTCCTAGAGCAAAATGGACATCGCCAAAAAATTCGGAGTGCTTGTGTATGGTTAGGCAGGCTGTAACTTTTCTAGTTTGCCCTGTCTATGTTTCCTGGTAAAATACATGGGAAAATCCCATTAGAGGAAAACTCCACTTGGGGTTAGGGTTAGGTCACCATTAATTCATAGAGCAAAATGGATATCGCCAACAACTTCGGAATGCTTGGGTATGGTTAGGCGGATACAGACTTGTCTAGGCTGACCTATCTATGTTTCCTGGTAAAATCCCATTCGAAGAAATTTCCATCTAGGATTAGGGTTAGGTCACCATGAACTCATAGTGCAAAATGGAGATCGGCAACAAATTCGGAGTGTTTGGGTATAGTTAGGCAGGCAGTTACTTTTCTAGGCTGCGCTATGTATGATTCCTGGTAAAATACATTGGAAAATCCCATTGGAGGAAAATTCCACTTAGGGTTAGGGTTAGGTGGAACTTTCCTCCAAGGGGATTTTCCCATGTAGTTTACCAGGAAACATAGATATGTCAGCCTAGACAAGTCTGTATCCGCCTAAGCATACCCAAGCACTCCGAAGTTGTTGACGGTATCCATTTTGCTCTATGAGTTCATGGTGACCTAACCCTAACCCTAAGTGGAGTTTTCCTCCAATGGGATTTTCCCATCTTTTTTACCAGGAAACATAGAAAGGGCAGACTAGAAAATTTACTGCCTGCCTAACCCTACCCAAGCACTCCCAATTTGTTGGCAATGGCATTTTCCCATGTATTTTACCAGGAAACAAAGATAGGGCAGGCTAGAAAAGTAACTGCCTGCCTAACCCTACTCAAGTGCTCCGAATTTGTTGCCGATGTACATTTTGCTCTATCAGTTCATGGTGACCTTGCCTTAACCCTAAGTGGAATTTTCCTCCAATGGGATTCTGCCATGTATTTTACCAGGAAACAGAGATAGGTCAGCCTAGACAAGTCTGTATCCGCCTAAGCATACTCAAGCACTCCAAAGTTGTTGACGATATCAATTTTCCTCTATGAGTTCATCGTGACCTAACTCTAAGTAGAATTTCCCTCGAAAGGGATTTTCCCATGTATTTTACCAGGAAAAATAGATAGGTCAGCCTAGAAGAGTAACTGCCCTCCTAACCATACCCAACCACTCCAAATTTTTTGGCGATGTCCATTTTGCTCGTTGAATACATAGTGACCTAACCCGAACCCTAAGTTGAATTTTCCTCCAATGGGATTTTCCCATGTATTTTGCCAGGAAACATAGATAGGGCAGGCTAGAAAAGTTACTGCCTGCCTAACCAAACGCAAGCACTCCGAATTTTTGGGTGACGTTCATTTTGGTGTAGGAGTTCATGGTCACCTAACCCTAAGCCTAAGTGGAATTTTCCTCCAATTGGATTTTTCCATGTATTTTAACAGGAAATATAGGTCAGCCTTGACAAGTCTGTATCCACCTGAGAATACCCAAGCACTCCGAAGTTTTTGGCGATATCCATTTTGCTCTATGAGTTCGTGATGACCTAACCCTAACCCTAAGTGGAATTTTCCTCCAATGGGATTTTCCCATGTATTTTACCTGTTAGCAGGGATAGGGCAGGCTAGAAAAGTAAATGCCTGCCTAACCAAACGCAAGCACTTCGAATTTTTTGGCGAAGTTCATTTTGCTGTAGGAGTTCATGGTCACGTAACCCTAACCCTAAGTGGAATTTTCCTCCAATTGGATTTTCCCATGTATTTTAATAGGAAACATAGGTCAGCCTTGACAGGTCTGTATCCGCCTAAGCATACCCAAGCACTCCGAAGTTTTTGGCGATATCTATTTTGCTCTGTGAATTCATGGTGACCTAAACCTAACCCTAAGTAGAATTTTCCTCGAAAGCGATTTTCCCATGTATTTTACCAGGAAATATAGATAGGTCAGTTTAGAAAAGTAACTGCTCTCCTAACCATATCCAAGCACTCCAAATTTGTTGGCGATGTCCATTTTCCTCTCTGAGTTCATGGTGACCTAACTCTAACCCTAAGTGGAGTTTTCCTCCAATGGGATTTTCCCATGTATTTTACCAGGAAAAATAGATAGGGCAGGCTAGAAAAGTAACTGCCTGCCTAATCTTACCGAAGCACTCCAAATTTGTTGCCGATGTCCATTTTGTTCTATGAGTTGATGGTGACCTAACCCTAACCCTAGGTGGAATTTTCTTTCAACGGGATTTTCCCTTGTATTTTACCAGGAAACATAGATAGGTCAGCCTAGAAAAGTCTGTATCCTCCTAAGCATACAAAAGCACTCCGAAGTTGTTGGCGATATCCATTTTGCTCTATGAATTCATGGTGACCTAACCCTAACCCTAAGTGGAGTTTTCCTCCAATGGGATTTTCCCATGTATTTTACCAGGAAAAATATATAGGGCAGGCTAGAAAAGAAAGTACCTGCCTTACCATACCCAAGCACTCCGAATTTGTTGCCAATGTCCATTTTGCTATATGAGTTCATGGTGAACTAACCCTATGCCTAGGTGGCATTTTCTTAAATGGGATTTTCCCATGTATTTTACCATGAAACATAGATAGGTCAACCTAGACAAGTGTGTATCCGCCTAAGCATACCGAAGCACTCCAAAGTTGTTGACGATATCAATTTTCCTCTATGAGTTCATGGTGACCTAACCCTAAGTAGAATTTCCCTCGAAAGGGATTTTCTCATGTATTTTACCAGGAAACATAGATAGGGCAGGCTAGAAAAGTAACTGCCTGCCTAACCATAACCAAGCACTCCGAATTTGTTGCCAATGTCAATTTTGCTCTATGAATACATGGAGACCTAACCCTAACCCTAGGTGGAATTTTCTTACAATGGGATTTTCCCATGTATTTTACCAGGGAACATAGGTAGGTCAGCATTGAAAAGTAACTGCCCTCGTTACCATACCCAAGCACTCCGAATATTTTGGCAATGTCCATTTTGCTCTATGAGTTCAGGGTGACCTAACCCTAACCCTAAGTGGAATATTCCTCCAGTGGGATTTTCCAATGTATTTTTCTAGGAATAATAGGTAGGGCAGGCTAGAAAAATAACTGCCTGCCTAAACCTACCCAAGTACTCCGAATTTTTTGGAAGTGACCATTTTACTCTATATGTTCATGGTGACCTAACCCTAACCCTAAGTGGAGTTTCCTCCAAAGGGATTTTGCCATGTATTTTACCAGGAAACATAAGTAGGTCAGCCTAGAAAATAACTGCCCTCCTAACCATAACCAAGAACTCCGAATTTTTTGGCAATGTCCATTTTGCTCTATGTGTTCATGGTGACCTAAGGCTAATCCTAAGAGGAATTTTCCTCCAATGGGATTTTCCAATATATTTTACCAGGAAACATAGATAGGTCAGCCTAGACAACTCTGTATCCCCCTAAGCATACCCAAGCACTCCTAAGTTGTTGGCGATATTCATTTTGCGCTATGAGTTCATGGTGACCTAACCCTAAGTGGAATTCTTCTCCAATGGGAGTTTCCCAGGTATTTTACCAGGAAACATAGATAGGGCAGTCTAGAAAATTTACTGCCTCCCTAACCATACCCAAGCATTCAAAATTTGTTGCCGATGTCCGTTTTGCTCTATTAATTCATGGTGACCTAACCCTAACCCTAGGTTGAATTTTCTTCCTATGTGCTTTTCCCATGTATTTTACAAGGAAACATAGATATGTCAGCCTAGAAAAGTAACTGCCCTCCTAACCATACCCAAGCACTCCGAATTTTTGGGTGATGTCCATTTTGTTCTGTCTCTTCATGGTGACCTAACCATAACCCTAGATGTAATTTTATTCCAATGGGATTTTTCCATGTAGTTTACCAGGAAACATAGATAGGTCAGCCTATACAATTCTCTATCTGCCTAAGCATACCCAAGCATTCCGAAGTTGTTGGCGATATCCATTTTGCTCCATGAGTTCATGGTGACCTAACCCTAAATAGAATTTATTTTACCAGGAAACACAGATAGGGCAGGCTAGAAAAGTTACTGCCTCCCTAACCACACCCAAGTACTCCACATTTATTGCCGATGTCCATTTGCTCTGCAAGTTCATGATTACGTAACCCTAACCCTAGGTGGAATTTTATTCCAATGGGATTTTTCCATGTAGTTTACCAGGAAAAAGTGCTTGGGTATGGTTAGGAGGGCAGTTACTTTTCTAGGCTGACGTATCTATGTTTCCTGGTAAAATACATGGGAAAATCCCATTGGAGGAAAATTCCACTTAGGGTTAGGGTTAGGTCACCATGAACTCACAGAGCAAAATGGAGATCGGCATCAAATTCGGAGTGCTTGGGTATGATAAGGAGGGCAGTTACTTTTCTAGGATGACCTATCTATTTTTTCCGGTAAAATACATGGGAAAATCCCATTAGAGGAAAATTCCACTTAGGGTTAGCGTTAGGTCACCATGAACTCATAGAGCCAAATGGACATTGCCAACAAATTCGGTGGACCTGGGTATGGTTAGGCAGGCAGTTACTTTCCTTGCCTGCCCTATCTATGTTTCCTGGTAAAATACATGACAAAATCCCATTAGAGGAAAAATCCACCTAGGGTTAGGTTTAGGTCACCATGAACTCATAGAGCAAAATGGACATCGGCAACAAATTCGGAGTGCTTGGGTATGATAAGGAGGGCAGTTACTTTTCTAGGCTGACCTATCTATGTTTCCTAGTAAAATACATGGGAAAATCCCTTTCGAGGAAAATTCTACTTAGGGTTAGGTCACCATGAACTCATAGAGGAAAATTGATATCGTCAACAACTTTGGAGTGCTTGGGTATACTTAGGCGGATACAGACTTGTCTAGGCTGACCTACTTATGTTTCCTAGTAAAAAACATGGCAAAATCCCTTTCGAGGAAAGTCCACTTAGGGTTAGGGTTAGGTCACCCGGAACTCATAGAGCAAAATGGACATCGCCAAAATATTCGGAGTGCTTGGGTATGGTAACGAGGGCAGTTACTTTTCAAGGCTGACCTACCTATGTTTCCTGGTAAAATACATTGGAAAATCCCATTGGAAGAAAATTCCACCTAGGGTTAGGGTTAGGTCTCCATGTACTCCTAGAGCAAAATTGACATCGGCAACCAATTCGTAGTGCTTGGGTATGGTTAGGCAGGCAGTTAGTTTTCTAGCCTGCCCTATCTATGTTTCCTGGTAAAATACATGGGAAAATCGCATTGGAGGAAAATTCCACTTAGTGTTAGGGTTAGGTCAGCATGAACTCATAGAGCAAAATGGATATCGCCAACAACTTCGGAATGCTTGGGTATACTTAGGCGGATACAGACTTGTCTAGGGTTTCCTATCTATTTTTCTTGGTAAAATACTTGGGAAAATCCCATTGGAAGAAAATTCCACCTAGCGTTAGGGTTAGGTCACCATGAACTCTTAGAGCAAAATGGACATCGGCAAAAAATTCAGAGTGCTTGGGTATGGTTAGGCAGGCAGTTACTTTTCTAGCCTGCCCTATCTATGTTTCCTGTTAAAAAAATGGGGAAATTGCATTGGAGGATAATTCCACTTAGGGTTAGGTTTAGATGACCATGAACTCCTACAGCAAAATGAACGTCGCCAAAAAATTTGGAGTGCTTGGGTACGGTTAGGCTGGCAGTAAATTTTCTAGCCTGCCCTATCTATGTTTCCTGGTAAAATACATGGAAAAATCCCATTGGAGGAAAATTCCACTTAGGGCTAGGGTTAGGTCACCATGAACTCATAGAGCAAAATGGACATTGCCAACAAATTCGGGGGACCTGGGTTTGGTTAGGCAGGCAGTTACTTTCCTTGCCTGCCCTATCTATGTTTCCTGGTAAAATACATGGCAAAATCCCATTGGAGGAAAAATCCACCTAGGGTTAGGGTTAGGTCACCATGAACTCATCGAGCAAAATGGACATTGGCAACAAATTCGGAGTGCTTGGGTATGATAAGGAGGGCAGTTTCTTTTCTAGGCTGACCTATCTATGTTTCCTAGTAAAATACATGGGAAAATCCCTTTCGAAGAAAATTATACTTAGGGTTAGGTCACCATGAACTCATAGAGGAAAATTGATATCGTCAAAAAATTTGGAGTGCTTGGGTATACTTAGGCGGATACAGACTTGTCTAGGCTGACCTATCTATGTTTCCTAGTAAAATAGATGGGAAAATCCCATTGGAAGAAAATTCCACTTAGGGTTAGGGTTAGGTCACCATGAACTCAAAGAGCAAAACTGGTATCGTCAACAACTTTGGACTGCTTGGTTATGCTTAGGAGGATACAGACATTTCTAGGCTGACCTATCTATGTTTCCTGGTAAAATACATGGGAAAATCCCATTGGAAGAAAATTCCACCTAAGGTTAGGGTTAGGTCACCATGAACTCATAGAGAAAAATGGACATCGCCAAAAAATTCGGAGTGCTTGGGTATTGTTAGGAGGGCAGTTACTTTTCTAGGATGACCTATCTATGTTTCCTGGTAAAATACATGGGAAAATCCCATTAGAAGAAAATTCCACTTAGGGTTAGCGTTAGGTCACCATGAACTCATAGAGCAAAATGGACATTGCCAACAAATTCGGGGGACCTGGGTTTGGTTAGGCAGGCAGTTACTTTCCTTGCCTGCCCTATCTATGTTTCCTGGTAAAATACATGGCAAAATCCCATTGGAGGAAAAATCCACCTAGGGTTAGAGTTAGGTCACCATGAACTCATAGAGCAAAATGGACATCGGCAACAAATTCGGAGTGCTTGGGTATGATAAGGAGGGCAGTTTCTTTTCTAGGCTGACCTATCTATGTTTCCTAGTAAAATACATGGGAAAATCCCTTTCGAAGAAAATTATACTTAGGGTTAGGTCACCATGAACTCATAGAGGAAAATTGATATCGTCAACAACTTTGGAGTGCTTGGGTATACTTAGGCGGATACAGACTTGTCTAGGCTGACCTATCTATGTTTCCTAGTAAAATAGATGGGAAAATCCCATTGGAAGAAAATTCCACCTAGGGTTAGGGTTAGGTCGCCATGAACTCATAGAGCAAAATTGATATCGCCAAGAAATTCGGAGTGCTTGGGTATGCTTAGGGGGATACAGAGTTGTCTAGGTTGACCTATCTATGTTTCATGGTAAAATACATGGGAAAATCCCATTGGAGGAAAATTCCAATTAGGGTTAGGGTTAGGTCACCATGAACATATCGAGTAAAATGGACATTGTCAACAAATTCGGAGTGCTTGTGTAGTGTTAGGCAGGCTGTAACTTTTCTAGCCTGCCCTATCTATGTTTCCTGGTTAAATACATGGCAAAATCCCATTGGAGGAAAATTCCTCTTAGGATTAGCATTAGGTCACCATGAACACATATAGCAAAATGGACATCGCCAAAAAATTTGGAGTTCTTGGTTATGGTTAGGAGAGCAGTTATTTTCTAGGCTGACCTACTTATGTTTCCTGGTAAAATACATTGGAAAATCCCTTTGGAGGAAACTCCACCTAGGGTTAGGGTTAGGTCACCATGTACTCATAGAGCAAAATTGACATCGGCAACCAATTCGTAGTGCTTGGGTATGGTTAGGCAGGCATTTACTTTTCTAGCCTGCCCTATCTATGTTTCCTGGTAAAATACATGGGAAAATCGCATTGGAGGAAAATTCCACTTAGTGTTAGGGTTAGGTCAGCATGAACTCATAGAGCAAAATGGATATCACCAACAACTTAGGAATGCTTGGGTATACCTAGGCGGATACAGACTTGTCTAGGGTTTCCTATCTATTTTTCTTGGTAAAATACTTGGTAAAATACCATTGGAAGAAAATTCCACCTAGCGTTAGGGTTAGGTCACCATGAACTCTTAGAGCAAAATGGACATTGGCAAAAAATTCGGAGTGCTTGGGTATGGTTAGGCAGGCAGTTACTTTTCTAGCCTGCCCTATCTATGTTTCCTGTTAAAAAAATGGGAAAATTGCATTGGAGGATAATTCCACTTAGGGTTAGGGTTAGGTCACCATGAACTCATAGAGCAAAACGGACATTGGCAACAAATTCGGAGTGCTTAGGTAGGGTTGGGAGGGCACTTACTTTTCTAGGCCGACATATCTACTTTTGCTGGTAAAATACATGGGAAAATCCCATTGGAGTAAAATTCCACTTAGGGTTAGGGTTAGGTCACCATGAACTCATAGAGCAAAACTGAGATCGGTAACAAATTCGGCGTGCTTGGCTAGGGTTAGGCAGGGAGTTAATTTTCTAGCCTGCCCTATCTATGTTTCCTGGTAAAATACATGGGAAAATCCCATTGGACGACAATTCCACCTAGGGTTACGGTTACGTCACCATGAACTCATAGAGCAAAATGGACATCGGCAACAAATTCGGAGAGCTTGGGTATGTTTAGGAGGGCAGTTACTTTTCTAGGCTGACCTACCTATGTTTCCTAGTAAAATATGTTGAAAAATCCCATTGGAGCAAAATTCCACATAGGGTTAGGGTTAGGTCACCATGAAGTCATAGAGCCAAATGGATATCGCCAAAAACTTTGGAGTGCTTGGGTATGCTTAGGCGGATACAGATTTGTCTAGGCTGACCTATCTATGTTTCCTGGAAAAATACATGGGAAAATCCTATTGGAACAAAATTACACTTAGTGTTAGGGTTAGGTCACCATGAACTCATAGAGCAAAATGGACACCGGCAACAAATTCGGAGTTCTTGGGAATGGTTAGGCAGGCAGTTACTTTTCTAGCATGCCCTATCTATGTTTCAGGGTAAAATAAATGGGAAAATCCTATTGGAGGAAAATTCCACATAGGGTTAGGGTTAGGTCACCATGAATTCATAGAGCAAAATGGATATCACCAACAACGTCGGAGTGCTTGGGTATGCTTAGGCAGATACAGACTTGTCTACGGTTTCCTATCTAGGTTTCCTGGTAAAATACATGGGAAAATCCCATTGGAAGAAAATTCCACCTAGGGTTAGGGTTAGGTCACCATGAACTCATAGAGCAAAATGGACATTGCCAATTAATTCGGAGTGCTTGGGTATGGTTAGGCAGGCAGTTACTTTTCTAGCCTGCCCTATCTATGTTTCCTGGTAAAATACATGGGAAAATCCCATTGAACGACAATTCCACCTAGGGTTACGGTTACGTCACCATGAACTCATAGAGCAAAATGGACATCGGCAACAAATTCGGAGTGCTTGGGTATGGTTAGGCAGGCAGTAACTTTTTTAGCCTGCCCTATCTATTTTTCCTGGCAAAATACATCGGAAAATCCCATTGGAGGAAAACTCCATTTAGGGTTAGGTCACCATGAACTAATAGAGCAAAATGGTCATCGCCAACAAATTTGGAGTGCTTGGATATGGTTAGGAGAGCAGTTACTTTTCTAAACTGACCTATCAATATTTCCTGGTAAAATACATGGGAAAATCGCTTTCGAGGAAAATTCTACTTAGGGTTAGGGTTAGGTCACCATGAATTCATAGAGCAAAAGGGATATCGCCAAAAAATTCGTAGTGCTTGGTTATGCTTAGGCAGATGCAGACTTGTCTAGGCTGACCTATCTATATTTCTTGATAAAATACCTGGCAAAATCCAATTGGAGGAAAATTCAACTTAGGGTTAGGGTTAGGTAACCATGAACTCATAGAGTAAAATGGACATTGCCAATAAACTCGGAGTGCTTGGGCAGGGTTACGCAGGCAGTTACTTTTCTTGCATGCCCTATCTATGTTTCCTGGTAAAATACATGGGAAAATCCCATTGGAGGAAAATTCCACTTAGGGTTTGGGTTAGGTCACCATAAACTCATAGAGCAAAATGTATATCACCAACAACTTCGGAGTGCTTGGGTATGCTTAGGTGGATACAGACTTGTCTAGGCTGACCTATCTATGTTTCCTGGTAAAATACATGGGAAAATCCCATTGGAAGAAAATTTCACCTAGGGTTACAGTTAGGTGATCATGAACTCAGAGAGCAAAATGGACACCGGCAACAAATTCGGAGTGCTTCGGTAGGGTTAGGCAGGTAGTAACTTTTCTAGCCTGCCCTATCTATGTTTCCGGGTAAAATATATGGGAAAATGCCATTGGAGGAAAATTCCACTTTGGGTTAGGGTTAGGTCACCATGAACTCACAGAGCAAAATGGACATCGCCAAAAAATTTGGAGTATTTGGGTATGGTAAGGAGGGCAGTTACCTTTCGAGGCTGATCTATCTATGTTTCCTTTTAAAAGACATGGGAAAATCCCTTTCGAATAAAATTCCACTTAGGGTTAGGGTTAGGTCACCATAAAATCATAGAGCAAAATATTTTCCTCCAATAGGATTGTGCTATGTAGTTTACCAGGAAACAGAGATAGGTCAGCCTTGAAAAGTCTGTGTCCGCCTAAGCATACCCAAGCACTCTGAAGTTGTTGGCGATATCCATTTTCCTCTAGGAGTTCATGATGACCTAACCGTAACCGTAAGTGGAATTTTACTCGAAAGGGTTTTTCACAGGTATTTTACCAGGAAACATAGATAGCTCAGCCTAGAGAGGTAACTGCCTGCCTAACTAGAGCAAAACACTCTGAATTTGTTGGCAATGTCCATTTTGCTCTATGAGTTCATGGTGACCTAACCCTAAACGTAAGTGGAATTTTCCTCCAATGGGATTTTCCCATGTATTTTACCTGGAAACATAGATAGGGCAGGCTAGAAAAGTTACTGCTTGCCTAACCATACCCAAGCACTCCGAATTTGTTGCCAATGTCCATTTTGCTCTATGAGTTCATGGTCACCTAAACCTCACCCTAGGTGGAATTGTCGTCCAATGGGATTTTCCCATGTATTTTAAGAGGAAAAAAAGATAGGCAGGCTACACAAGTATCTCCCTGCCTAACCATACCCAAGCACTCCGAATTTGTTGCCGATGTCCATTTTGCTCTATGAGTTCATGGTGACCTAACCCTAACCCTAAGTGGAATTTCACTCAAAAGGGATTTTCCCATGTATTTTACCAGGAAAAATACATAGGTCAGCCTAGAAAAGTAACTGCTCTCCTAACCATACCCAAGCACTCTTAATTTGTTGGCGATGTCCATTTTGCTCTATGAGTTCATGGTGACCTAACCCTAACCCGAAGTGGAATTTTCCTCCAATGGGATTTTCCCATGTATTTTACCAGGAAAAATACATAGGTCAGCCTAGAAAAGTAACTGCCCTACTAACCATACCCAAGCACTCCGAATTTTTGGGCGATGTCCATTTTGCTCTATCAGTTCATGGTGACCTAACCCTAACCCTAAGTGGAATTTTCCTCCAATGGGATTTTCCCATATATTTTACCAGAAAACATAGATAGGGCAGGATAGTGAGGAAACTGCCTTACTAACCATACCAAAACACTCTGAATTTGTTGGCCATGTCCATTTTGCTCTATGAGTTCATGGTGACCTAACCCTAAACGTAAGTGGAATTTTCCTCCAATGGGATTTTCCCATGTATTTTACCTGGAAACATAGATAGGGCAGGCTAGAAAAGTTACTGCTTGCCTAACCATACCCAAGCACTCCGAATTTGTTGCCAATGTCCATTTTGCTCTATGAGTTCATGGTGACCTAACCCTAACCCTAGGTGGAATCTTCTTCCAATGGGATTTTCCCATGTATTTTATCATGAAGCATAGATAGGTCAGCCTAGATATGTCTGTATCTGCCTAAGCATACCCAAGCATTATGAATTTTTTGGCGATGTCCATTTTGCTCTTTGAGTTCATGGTGACCTAACCCTAACCCTAAGTGGAATTTTATTCGAAAGGGATTTTCCCATGTATCTTACCAGAAAATATAGATAGGTCAGCCTAAAAAAGTAACTGCCCTTCTAACCATATCCAAGAACTCCGAATTTTTGGTCCATGTCCATTTTGCTCTATCAGTTCATGGTGACCTAACCGTAACCCTAAGTGGAATTTTCCTCCAATGCGATTTTCCCATGTATTTTTCCAGGAAACATAGATAGGTAGGGCTAGAAAAATAACTTCCTGACTAACCATACCCAAGCACTCCGAATTTGTTGACGATGTCCATTTTGCTCTATCAGTTCATGGTGACCTAACCCTAACCCTAAGTGGAATTTTCCTCCAATGGGATTTTCCCATGTATTATACCAGGAATCATAGGTAGGGCAGGCTAGAGAGGTAACTGCCTGCCTAACCATACCCAACCACTCTGAATTTGTTACCGATGTCCATTTTGCTCTATGAGTTTATGATCACCTAACCCTAACCCTAGGTGGAATTTTCCTCCAATGGGATTTTCCCATGTATTTTACCAGGAAACATAAATAGGTCAGCCTAGACAAGTATGTATCCGCCTAAGCATACCGAAGGACTCCAAAGTTTTTGGCGATATTCATTTTGCTCTATAAGTTCATGGTGACCTAACCCTAATCCTAAGTGGAATTCTGCTCCAATGGGATTTTCCAATGTATTTTACTAGGACACATAGGTAGGGCAGTCTAGAAACGTAACTGCTCTCCTAACCCCACCGAAGATTCTCCGAATTTGTTGGCAATGTCCATTTTACTCTACGAGTTCGTGGTGACCTAACCCTAACCCTAAGTAGAATTTTCCTCGAAAGGGATTTTCCCATGTATTTTACCAGGAAACATAGATAGAGCAGGCTAGAAAAGTAATTGCCCTCCTAAACATACCCAAGAACTCTGAATTTGTTGGCAATGTCCATTTTGCTCTCTGAGTTCATGGTGACCTAACTCTAACCCTAGGTGGAGTTTTTCTCCAATGGGATTTTCCCATGTATTTTACCAGGAAACATAGATCGTGTAGGCTAGAAAAGTAACTGCCTGATTAACCATACCCAGGCCCTCCGAATATGTTGGTGATTTCCATTTTGCTCTATGAGTTCATGGTAACCTAACACTAACCCTAAGTGGAATTTTCCTCCAATGGGATTTGCTCATGTATTTTACCAGGAAACATAGATAGGTCATCCTAGAAAAGTAACTGCCCTCCTAACCATACCCAAGGACTCCGAATTTGTTGGTGATGTCTATTTTGCTCTATGGGTTCATGGTGACCTAACCCTAACCCTAAGTGGAAATTTCCTCCAATGGGTTTTTCCAATGTATTTTATTAGGAAAAGTAGGTAGGGCAGGCTAGAAAAGTAACTTTTCTAGCCTGCCTTATCTATGTTTTCTGATTAAATATCTGGGAAAATCCCATTAGAGGAAAATTCTACTTAGGGTTAGCGTTATGTCACCATAAACTCATAGAGCAAAATGGACATTGCCAACTAATTTGGAGCGCTTGGGTATGTTTAAGGAGGCAGTTTCTTCTTTAGCCTGCCCTACCTATGTTTCCTAGTAAAATAAATTGGAAAATACCATTGGAGGAAAATTCCACTTAAGGTTAGGGTTAGGTCACCATGAACTCATAGAGCAAAATGATTATCGCCAACAACTTCGGAGTGCTTGGGTATGCTTAGGAGGATAAAGACTTGTCTAGGCTAACCTATCTATGTTTCCTGGTAAACTATATGGGAAAATCCCATTGGAAGAAAATTCCATCTAGGGTTAGGGTTAGGTCACCATGAACTCATAGAGCAAAAGGTACATTGCCAACAAATTTGGAGTTCTTGGGTATGGTAAGGTAGGCAGTTACGTCTCTAGCCTGCAGCATTTATTTTTCCTGGTAAAATACATGGGAAAATCCCATTGGAGGAAAATTCCACTTAGGGTTAGGATTAGGTCACCATGAACTCATAGAGTAAAATGGACATTGCCAATAACTTCAGAGCTCTTGTGTATGCTTAGGCGGATACAGACTTGCCTAGGCTGACCTATCTATGTTTCCTGGTAAAATAAATGGGAAAATCCCATTGGAAGAAAATTCCACCTAGGGTTAGGGTTAGGTCACCATGAACTTATAGAGCAAAATGGACACCGCCAACAAATTTGGACTGCTTGGGTATGGTTAGGAGAGCAGTTACTTTTCTAGGCTAACCTATCTATGTTTCCTGGTAAAATACATGGGAAAATCCCTTTCAAGTAAAATTCCACTTAGGGTTAGGGTTAGGTCACCATGAACTCATAGAGCAAAATAGACATTGCCAACAAATTGGGACTGTTTGGATAGGGTTAGGCAGGCATTTACTTTTCTATTCTGTACTACCTATGTTTCCTAGTAAAATACATTGGAAAATTCCATTGGAGGAAAATTCCACTTAGGGTTGGATATCACCAACAACTTCTGAGTGCTTGGGTATGCTTAAGGGGATACTGACTTGTCTAGGCTGACATATCTATGTTTCCTGGTTAAATACATGGGAAAATCCCATTGGAGGAAAATTCCACTTAGGGTTAGGGTTCGGTCACCATGAACTCATAGAGCAAAATTGAGATCGGTAACAAATTCGGAGTGCTTGGCTGGGGTTAGGCAGGGAGTTACTTTTCTAGCCTGCCCTATCTATGTTTCCTGGTAAAATAGATGAGAAAATCCCATTGGAAGAAAATTCCACATAGGGTTAGGGTTAGGTCACCATGAACTCATAGAGCAAAATGGACATCTGCAACAAATTCGGAGTGCTTGGGTATGGTTAGGAGGGCAGTTACTTTTCTAGGATGACCTATGTATGTTTCCTGGAAAAATACATGGGAAAATCCCTTTCGAATAAAATTCCACTTAGGGTTAGGGTTAGGTCACCATGAACTCATAGAGCAAAATGGATATTGCCAAAAAATTTGGAATGCTTGGGTATGCTTAGGCAGATACAGACTTGTCTAGGATAACCTATCTATGTTTCATGATAAAATACCTGGGAAAATCCCATTGGAAGAAAATTCCACCTAGGGTTAGGGTTAGGTCACCATGAACTCATAGAGCAAAATAGACACCGGCAACAAATTCAGAGTGCTTGGGTATGGTTAGGCAGGCAGTTACTTTTCTAGTCTGCCCTATCTTTGTTTCCTGGAAAAATACATGGGAAAATACTATTTGAGGAAAATTCCACTTAGGGTTAGGATTAGGTCAGCATGAACACATAGAGCAAAATGGACAAAATGGACAAAGTTGGACTCCTTGGGTATGGTTAGCACAGCAGTTATTTTTCTAGGCTGACCTACCTATGTTTCCTGGTAAAATACATGGGAAAATCCCATTGGAGGTAAATTCTACTTAGGGTTAGGTCACCATGAACTCATACAGTAAAATGGACATCGCCAACAAATTCGGAGTTCTTGGGTAAAGTTAGCCAGGCAGTTATGTTTCTAGCCTGCCCTACCTATGTTTCCTAGTAAAATACATTGGAAAATCCCATTAGAGCAAAATTCCACATAGGGTTAGGGTTAGGTCACCACGAACTCGTAGAGCAAAATGGATATCGCCAACAACTTTGGAGTGCTTGGGTATGCTTAGGCTGATACAGAGTTGTCTAGGCTGACCTATCTATGTTTCCTGGAAAAATACATGGGAAAATCCCATTGGAAGAAAATTCCACCTAGGGTTAGGGTTAGGTCACCATGAACTCATACAGCAAAATGGACATCTCCAAAAAATTCAGAGTGCTTGGGTATGGTTAGGAGGGTAGTTACTTTTCTAGGCTAACCTATCTATTTTTCCTGTAAAATACATGTCAAAATCCCATTGGAGGAAAACTCCACTTAGGGTTAGGGATAGGTCACCATGTACTCATAGAGCAAAATGGATATCGCCAACAAATTTGGACTGCTTGGGTATGGTTAGGACAGCAATTACTTTTCTAGGCTGACCTATCTATATTTCCTGGTATAATACAAGGGAAAATCCCATTGGAGGAAAATTCTACTTAGGGTTAGGTCACCATGAACTCATAAAGTAAAATGGAAATCGCGAACAAATTCGGAGTTCTTGGGTAGGGTTAGGCAGGCAGTTATGTTTCTAGCTTGCCCTACCAATGTTTCCTAGTAAAATACATTGGAAAATCCCATTAGAGCAAAATATCACATAGGGTTAGGGTTAGGTCACCATGAATTCGTAGAGCAAAATGGACATCGGCAACAAATTCGGAGTGCTTGGGTATGGTTAGGAGGGTAGTTACTTTTCTAGGCTTACCTATCTATGTTTCCTGTAAAATACATGGCCAAATCCCATTGGAGGAAAATTCCACTTAGGGTTAGGGTTAGGTCAACATGAACTCATACAGTAAAATGTACATTTCCAACAAATTCGGAGTGCTTGGGTAGGGTTAGGCAGGCAGTTACTTTTTTATCCTGCCCTACCTATTTTTCCTAGAAAAATACATTGTAAAATCCCATTGGCGGTATATTCCACTTAGGGTTAGGGTTAGGTCACCCTAAACTCATAGAGCAAAATGGACATCGCCAAAAAATTCGGAGTACTTGGGTATGGTAACGAGGGCAGTTACTTTTCAAGGCTGACCTACCTATGTTTCCTGGTAAAATACATGGAAAAATCCCATTGGAAGATAATTCCACCTAGGGTTAGGGTTAAGGTTAGGGTTAGGGAGATACAGACTTGTTTAGCCTGCCCTATCTATGTTTCCTGGTAAAATACATGGGAAAATCGCACTGGAGGAAAATTCCACTTAGGGTTAGGGTTAGGTCAGCATGAACTCATAGAGCAAAATGGATATCGCCAACAACTTCGGAATGCTTGGGTATACTTAGGCAGATACAGACTTGTCTAGGGTTTCCTATCTATGTTTCCTGGAAAAATACATGGGAAAATACTATTTGAGGAAAATTCCACTTAGGGTTAGGGTTAGGTCACCATGAACTCATAGAGCAAAATGGACATCGGCAACAAATTCGGAGTGCATGGGCATGGTTAGGCAGGCAATTACTTTTCTAGGCTGACCTATCTATGTTTCAGGGTAAAATACATGGGAAAATCCCATTGGAGAAAAATTCCACCTAGGAATGGCTAGGTGGAATTTTGGCTAGGGTTAGGCAGGGAGATACTTTTGTAGCCTGCCCTATTTTTTTTTCCTCTTAAAATACATTGGAAAATCCCATTGGACGACAAATCCACCTAGGGTTAGGTTTAGGTGACCATGAACTCATAGAGCAAAATGGACATCGGCAACAAATTCGGAGTGCTTGGGTATGGTTAGGCAGGCAATAACTTTTCTAGCCTGCCCTATCTATGTTTCCAGGTAAAATACATGGGAAAATCCCATTGGAGGAAAATTCCACTTAGGGTTAGTGTTAGGTCACCATGAACTCATGGAGCAAAATGGACATCGGCAACAAATTCGGAGTGCTTGTGTATGGAGAGGAGGGCAGTTACTTTTGTAGCCTGCCCTATCTATGTTTCCAGGTAAAATACATGGGAAAATCCCTTTGGAGGAAAATTCCACTTAGGATTAGGGTTAGGTCACCATGAACTCATAGAGCAAAATGGACATTGCCAACAAATTCAGAGTGTTTTGCTATGGTTAGGCAGGCAGTTATCTCTCTAGGCTGAGCTATCTATCTTTCCTGGTAAAATACATGTGAAAATCCCTTTCGAGTAAAATTCCACTTACGGTTACGGTTAGGTCATCATGAACTCATAGAGGAAAATGGATATCGCCAACAACTTCGGAGTGCTTGGGTATGCTAAGGCGGACACAGACTTTTCAAGGCTGACCTATCTATGTTTCCTGGTAAACTACATAGGACAATCCTATTGGAGGAAAATATTTTGCTCTATGATTTTATGGTGACCTAACCCTAACCCTAAGTGGAGTTTTATTCGAAAGGGATTTTCCCATGTCTTTTAAAAGGAAACATATATAGATCTGCCTCGAAACGTAACTGCCCTCGTTACCATACCCAAATACTCCGAATTTTTTGGCGATGTCTATTTTGCTCTGTGAGTTCATGGTGACCTAACCCTAACCCTAAGTGGAATTTTTCTCAAATGGGATTTTCCCATGTATTTTAACAGGAAACAGATTGGGCAGGTTAGAAAAGTTACGGCCTGCCTAACCATTCCCAAGAACTTCGAATTTTGGGACCATGTCGATTTTGCTCTATGAGTTCATGGTGACCTAACCCTAACCCTAAGTGGAATTTTCGTCCAATGGGATTTTCCCATGTATTTTACCTAGAAACATAGATAGAGCAGGCTAGAAAAGTTACTACCTGCCTGAACATACCTAAGCATTCCGAATTTGTTGCCGATGTCCATTTTGGTCTATCAGTTCATGGTCACCTAACCCTAACCCTAGGTGGAATTTTCTTCCAATGGGATTTTCCCATGTAGTTTATCAGGAAACATAGATAGGTCAGGCTAGACAAGTCTCTATATGTCTAAGCATTCCCAGGTGCAATTTTCTTCCAATGGGATTTTCCAATGCATTTTACTAGGAAAAATAGGTAGATCAGCCTAGACAAGGATGTATCCGCCTTACCATACCCAAGCACTCCGAATTTGTTTGCAATGTCCATTTTGCTCTATGAGTTCATGGTGACCTAACCCACACCCTAAGTGGATTTTTCCTCCAATGGGATTTTCCCATGTATTTTACCAGGAAACATAGATAAGTCAGCCTAGAAAAGTAACTGCCCTCCTAACCATACCCAAGCATTCCGAATTTGTTGGCAATGTCCATTTTGCTCTATGAGTTCATGGTGACCTAACCCTAACCCTATGTGGAATTTTCCTCCAATAGGATTTTCCCATGTATTTTCCCTGGAAACATAGGTAGGGCAGGCTAGAAAAGGGACTGCCAGCCTAACCATACACAAGCACTCCGAATTTGTTGCCGATGTCCATTTTGTTCTATGAGTTCATGGTGACCTAACCCTAACCTTAAGTGGAATTTTCTTCCAATGGGATTTTCCCACGTAGTTTACCTGGAAACATAGATCGGTCAGCCTAGACAAGTCTCTATCTTCCTAAGCATACCCAAGCACTCCGAAGTTGTTGGTTATATCCATTTTGCTCTATGAGTTCATGGTGACCTAACCCTAATCCTAAGTGGAATTTTCCTCCAATTGTATTTTCCAATGTATTTTACTAGGAAAGGTAGGTAGAGCAGTCTAGAAAACTAACAGCCTACCTAACCCTACCCAAGCACTCCGAATTTGTTGGCAATGTCCATTTTGCACTATGAGTTCATGGTGACCTAACACTAACCCTAAGTGGAATTTTCCTCCAATGGGTTTTTCCCATTTATTTTACCAGGAAACATAGATAAAGCAGGCTAGAAAAGTTACTGCATGCCTAACCATACCCAAGCACTCCGAATTTGTTGCAGATGTGAATTTTGCTCTATGAGTTCATGGTGACCTAACCCTAACCCTATGCTGAATTTTGTTCCAATGGGATTTTCCCATGTATTTTACCAGGAAACATAGATAGGTCAGCCTAGAGAAGTCTGTATCCGCCTAAGCATATCCAAACACTCCGAAGTGGTTGGTGATAACTATTTTGCTCTATGAGTTCATGGTGATCTAACCCTAACCCTAAGTGGAATTTTCCTCGAAAGGGATTTTCCCATGTATTTTACCAGGAAACATAGATAGGTCAGCCGAGAAATGTAACTGCCCTCCAAACCATACCCAAGCACTCCGAATTTGTTGCCAATGTCCGTTTTGCTCTATGAGTTCATGGTGACCTAACACTAACCCTAGGTGGAATTTTCTTCCAATGGGATTTTCCCATGTATATTACCAGGAAACATAGATAGGTCAACCTAGACAAGTCTCTATCCCCCAAAGAATACCCAAGTATGCCGAAGTTGTTGGCGATATCAATTTTGCTCTATGAGTTCATGGTGACCTAACCCTAACCCTAAGTAGAATATTACTCGAAAGGGATTTTCCCATGTATTTTACCAGGAAAAATAGATAGGTCAGCCTAGAAAAGTTACTGCCTGCCTAACCATACCCAAGCACTTTGAATTTTTTGCCGATGTCCATTTTGCTCTATGAGTTCATGGTGACCTAACTCTAACCCTAAGTGGAATTTTCCTACAATGGGTTTTTCCCATGTGTTTTACCCTGAAACATAGATAGGGCATGCTAGAAAAGTAATTGCCTGCCTAACCATAGCCAAGCACTCCAAAGTTGTTGGCGATATCCATTTTGCTCCATAAGTTCATGGTGACCTAACCCTAACCCTAACTGGAATTTTCCTCCTATGGGATTTTCCCGTGTATTTTACCAGGAAACATAGATAGGTCTGTCCAGAAAAGTTTGTATCCGCCTAAGCATACCCAAGCACTCCAAAGTTGTTGCCGATGTCCATTTTTCTCAATGAGTTCATTATGACCTAACCCTAACCCTAGGTGGAATTTTCCTGCAATGGGATTTTCCCATGTATTTTACCCTGAAAGATAGATAGGGAATGCTAGAAACGTAATTGCCTGTCTAACCATACCCAAGGACTCCGAATTTGTTTCCGATGTCCATTTTGCTCTATGAGTTCATGGTGACCTAACCCTAACCCTAGGTGAAATTTTCTTCCAATGGTATTTTCCCATGTATTTTACCAGGAAACATAGATAGGAAACCCTAGACAAGTCTGCATCCTCCTAAGCATACCCAAGCATTCCGAAGTTGTTGGCGATATCCATTTTGATCTTAAGTTCATGGTGACTTAACCCTAACCCTAACTGGAATTTTCCTCCAATGGGATTTTCCCACTTATTTTACCAGGAAAAATAGATAGGTCAGCGTTGAAAATTTACTGCCTGCCTAACCCTACCCAAGCACTCCGAATTTTTGGGTGATGTCCATTTTGCTCTATGAGTTCATGGTGACCTAAGCCTAACCCTATGTGGAATTTTCTTCCAATGAGATTTTCCCATGTATTTTATCATGAAATATAGATAGGTCAGCATAGAGAAGTCTGTATCCGCCTAAGCATACCCAAGCACTCCGAAGTTGTTGGAGATATCTATTTTGCTCTATGAGATCATGGTGACCTAACCCTAACCCAAAGTAGAATTTTCCTAAAATAGGGATTTTCCCATGTATTTTACCAGGAAACATAGGTAGGTCAGTCTAGAAAAGTAAATGCCTGCCTAACCCTACCCAAGCACTCTGAATTTCTTTCCAATGTCCATTTTACTCTATGAGTTCATGGTGACCTAACCCTAACCCTAGGTGGAATTTTCTTTCAATGGGATTTTCCCATGTATTTTACAAGGAAAAATAGATAAGGCAGGCTAGAAAAGTAACTGCCTGCCTAACCATAACCAAGCACTCCGAATTTGTTGCCGATGTCCATTTTGCTCTATGAGTTCATGGTCACCTAACCCTGACGCTAGGTGGAATTTTCTTCCAATGGGATTTTCCCATGTAGTTTACCAGGAAACATAGATAGGTCAGCCTAGAGAAGTCTGTATCCGCCTAAGCATACCCAAGCACTCCGAAGTTGTTGGAGATATCCATTTTGCTCTATGAGTTCATGGTGACCTAACCCTAACCCTAAGTGGAATTTTATTCGAAAGGGATTTTCCCATGTATTTTACCAGGAAACATAGATATGTCAGCCTAGACAAGTCTGTATCTGTCTAAGCATATCCAAGCACTCCGAAGGTGTTGGCGATATCTACTTTGCTCTATGAGTTCATGGTGACCTAACCCTAACCCTAAGTGGAATTCTCCTCCAATGGGATTTTCCCATGTATTATTCCAGGAAACATAGAAAAGTAACTGCCTGCCTACCCATACCCAAGCACTCCGAATTTGTTGACGATGTCCATCTTTCTCTATGAGTTCATGGTGACCTAACTGTAACCCTAGGTGGAATTTTCCTCCAATGGGATTTTCCCATGTATTTTACCAGGAAACATAAATAGGTCAGCCTAGACAAGTATGTATCCGCCTAAGCATACCCAAGGACTCCAAAGTTCTTGGCAATATTCATTTTGCTCTATGAGTTCATGGTGACCTAACCCTAACCCTAAGTAGAATTCTGCTCCAATGGGATTTTCCAATGTATTTTACTAGGACACATAGGTAGGGCAGTCTAGAAACGTAATTGCCCTCCTAAACATACCCAAGAACCCTGAATTTGTTGGTCATGTCCATTTTGCTCTCTGAGTTCATGGTGACCTAATTCTAACCCTAGGTGGAGTTTTTCTCCAATTATATTTTCCAATGTATTTTACCAGGAAACATAGATAGGGCAGGCTAGAAAAGTAACTACCTGCTTAACCATACCCAGGCACTCCGAATATGTTGGCGATTTCCATTTTGCTCTATGAGTTCATGGTGACCTAACCCTAACCCTAAATGGAATTTTCCTCCAATGGGATTTGCTCATGTATTTTACCAGGAAACATAGATAGGTCATCCTAGAAAAGTAACTGCCCTCCTAACCTTACCCAAGGACTCCGAATTTGTTGGTGATGTCTATTTTGCTCTGTGGGTTCATGGTGACCTAACCCTAACCCTAAGTGGAATTTTCCTCCAATGGGATTTTCCAATGTATTTTATTAGGAAAAGTAGGTAGGGCAGGCTAGAAAAGTCTGTATCTCCCTAACCCTAACCTTAACCCTAACCCTAGGTGGAATTATCTACCTTATCTATGTTTTCTGATTAAATATATGGGAAAATCCCATTAGAGGAAAATTCCACTTAGGGTTAGCGTTGTGTCACCATAAACTCATTGAGCAAAATGATTATCGCCAACAACTTCGGAGTGCTTGGGTATGCTTAGGCGGATACAGACTTGTCTAGGCTAACCTATCTATGTTTCCTGGTAAACTACATGGGAAAATCCCATTGGAAGAAAATTCCATCTAGGGTTAGGGTTAGGTCACCATGAACTCATAGAGCAAAATGGACATCGGCAACAAATTTGGAGTGCTTGGGTATGGTTAGGAGGGCAATTACTTTTCTAGGCTGACCTATCTATATTTCCTGGGAAAATACATGGGAAAATCCCATTGGAGGAAAATTCCACTTAGGGTTAGGGTTAGGTCACTTTGAACTCATAGAGGAAAATGTACATTGCCAACAAATTTGGAACGCTTGGGAATGGTAAGGCAGGCAGTTACTTCTCTAGCCTGCCGCATCTATTTTTCCTGGTAAAATACATGGTAAAATCCTATTGGAGGAAAATTCCACTTAGGGTTAGGGTTAGGTCAACATGAACTCAGACAGCAAAATGGACATTGCCAATAAATTCAGACCTCTTGTGTATGCTTAGGCGGATACAGACTTGCCTAGGCTGACCTATCTATGTTTCCTGGTAAAATAAATGGGAAAATCCCATTGTAAGAAAATTCCACCTAGCGTTAGGGTTAGGTCACCATGAACTTATAGAACAAAATGGACATCGCCAACAAATTTGGACTGCTTGGGTATGGTTAGGAGAGCAGTTACTTTTCTAGGCTGACCTATCTATGTTTCCTGGTAAAATACATTGGAAATTCCCATTGGAAGAAAATTCCACCTAGGGTTAGGGCTAGGTCACCATGAACTCATAGACCAAAATGGATATCACCAACAACTTCGGAGTGCTTGGGTATGCTTAAGGGGATACAGACTTGTCTAGACTGACATATCTATGTTTCCTGGTTAAAAAATGGGAAAATCCCATTGGAGGAAAATTCCTCTTAGGGTTAGCGTTAGGTCACCATGAACTCATAGAGTAAAATGGATATTGCCAACAAATTTGGAGCGCTTGGGTATGGTTAAGCAGGCAGTTACTTCTTTAGCCTGCCCTACCTATGTTTCCTAGTAAAATAAATTGGAAAATACCATTGGAGGAAAATTCCACTTAGGGTTAGGGTTAAGTCACCATGAACTCATAGAACAAAATAGATATCACCAACAAGTTCGGACTGCTTGGGTATGCTTAGGCGAATACAGACTTGTCTAGGCTAACCTATCTATGTTTTCTGGTAAAATAAATGGGAAAATCCCATTGGAAGAAAATTCCACCTAGGGTTAGGGTTAGGTCACCATGAACTCATAGAGCAAAATGGACATCGGTAAAAAATTCGAAGTGCTTGGGTATGGTTAGACAGGCATTAACTTTTCAAGCCTGCCCTATCTATGTTTCCTGGTAAAATACATGGGAAAATCCCATTGGAGAAAAATTCCACTTAGGTTTAGAGTTAGGTCACCATGAACTGATAGAGCAAAATGGACTTTACCCAAAAATTCGGCGTGCTTGGATATGGTAAGGGGGGCAGTTACTTTTCTAGGCTGACCTATCTATGTTTCCTGGTAAAATACATGGGAAAATCCCATTAGAAGAAAATTCCACCTAGGGTTAGGGTTAGGTCACCATGAACTCATAGAGCAAAATGGACATCGGTAAAAAATTCGAAGTGCTTGGGTATGGTTAGACAGGCATTAACTTTTCAAGCCTGCCCTATCTATGTTTCCTGGTAAAATACATGGGAAAATCCCATTGGAGAAAAATTCCACTTAGGTTTAGAGTTAGGTCACCATGAACTGATAGAGCAAAATGGACTTTACCCAAAAATTCGGCGTGCTTGGATATGGTAAGGGGGGCAGTTACTTTTCTAGGCTGACCTATCTATGTTTCCTGGTAAAATACATGGGAAAATCCCATTAGAAGAAAATTCCACCTAGGGTTAGGGTTAGGTCACCATGAACTCATAGAGCAAAATGGACATCGGCAAAAAATTCGGAGTGCTTGGGTATGGTTAGGAGGGCAATTAATTTTCAAGGCTCACCTATCTATGTTTCCTGGTAAAATATATGGGAAAATCCCATTGGGGGAAAATTCCACTTAGGATTAGGGTTAGGACACCATGAACTCATAGAGCAAAATGGGCATTGCCAAAAATTTGGAGCGCTTTGGTATGGTAAGGCAGGCAGTTACTTCTCTAGCCTGCCCTATCTATGTTTCCTAGTAAAATAAATTGGAAAATACCGTTGAAGGAAAATTCTACGTAGGGTTAGGGTTAGGTCACCATGAACTCATAGAGCAAAATGGACATCGGCAACAAATTTGGAGTGCTTGGTAATGGTTAGGAGGGTACAGAATTTTCTCCCCTGCCCTATTAATTTTTCCTAGTAAAATACATGGGAAAATCCCATTGGAGTAAAATTCCACTTAGGGTTAGTGTTAGGTCAGCATGAACTCATAGAGCAAAATGGATATCGCCCCAAAATACGGAGTGCTTGGGTATGGTTAGGAGGGCAGTTACTTTTCTAGTCTGACCTATCTATGTTTCCTGGTAAAATACATGGGAAAATCCCACTGGAGGAAAATTCCATTTAGAGTTAGGTTTAGGTCACCATGAACTCATAGACCAAAATGGACGTTGCAAACAAATTTGGAGTGCTTGGGTTAGGCAGGCAGTTACTTCTCTAGCCCGCCCTACCTATGTTTCCTAGTAAAATAAATTGGAAAATTCCATTGGAGGGAAATTCCACTTAGGGTTAGGGTTAAGTCTCCATGAACTCATAGAGCAAAATGGACATTGCCAATAACCTCGGAGTGCTTGGGTATGCTTAGGCGGATACAGACTTGTCTAGGCTGACCTATCTATGTTTCCTGTTAAAATACATGGGAAAACCCCTTGGAAGAAAATTCCACCAAGGGTTATGGTTAGGTCACCATATTCAAATGGAGTAAAATGGACATCGGCAACAAATTCTCAGTGTTTGGGTATGGTTTGGCAGGCAGTTACTTTTCTAGCCTGCCCTATCTATGTTTCCTGGTAAAATACATGGAAAAATGCCATTAGAAGAAAATTCTACCTAGGGTTTGGGTTAGGTCACCATGAACTCATAGAGCAAAATGGACATTGCCAACAAATTCGGAGTGCTTGGGTATGGTTTGAGAGCAGTTACTTTTCTAGGCTGACCTATCTATGTTTCCTGGTAAAATATATGGGAAAATCCCATTGGAAGAAAATTCCACCTAGGGTTAGGGTTAGGTCACCATGAACTCATAGAGCTAAATGGATATCGCCAAGAAATTCGGAGACCTTGGGTATGGTTAGGAGGGCAGTTACTTTTTTAAACTGGCCTATCTATGTTTCCTGGTAAAATACATGGCAAAATCCCATTGGAGGAAAATTCTACTTAGGGTTACGGTTAGGTCACAATGAACTCATAGAGCAAAATGGATATCGCCATCAACTTCGGAGTGCTTGGGTATGCTTAGGCGTTTACAAACTTGTCTAGGCTGATCTATCTATATTTCCTGGTAAAATACATGGGAAAATCCCATTGGAGGAAAATTCCACTTAGGGTTAGGGTTAGGTCAGCATGAACTCATAGAGCAAAATGGACATCGCCAACACATTTAGTGTGCTTGCGCATGGTTAGGAGAGCAGTTACTTCTTTAGGCTGGCCTATCTATGTTTCCTGGTAAAATACATGGCAAAATCCCATTGGAGGAAAATTCTACTTAGGGTTAGGGTTAGGTCACAATGAACTCATAGAGCAAAATGGACCTCGCCAACAAAATCGGAGTGCTTGGGTATGGCTAGGAGGGTACAGACTTTTCTCGCCTACTTTATCAATTTTTCCTAATAAAATATATGGGAAAATCCCATTGGAGGAAAATTCCACTTAGGCTTAGTGTTAGGTCACCATGAACTCATAGAGCAAAATGGTCATCGCCCACAAATTCGAAGTTCTTGGGTATGGTTAGGCAGGCAGTTACCTTTCTAGCCTGCCCTACCTATGTTTCCTAGTAAAATACATTGGAAAATCCCTTTGGAGGAAAATTCCACTTAGGGTTAGGTTTAGGTCACCATGAACTCATAGAGCAAAATGGATATCGCCATCAACTTCGAAGTGCTTGGGTATGCTTAGGCGGATACAAATTTGTCTAGTCTGATCTATCTATGTTTCCTGGTAAAATACATGGGAAAATCCCTTTGGAGGAAAATTCCACTTAGGGTTAGGGTTAGGTCAGCATGAACTCATAGAGCAAAATGGACATCGCCAACAAATTTAGAGTGCTTGCGTATGGTTAGGAGAGCAGTTACCTTTCTAGGCTGCCCTATCTATGTTTCCTACTAAAATACATGGGAAAATCCGATTGGAGGAAAATTCCACTTAGGTATAGGGTTAGGTCACCATGAACTCATAGAGCAAAATGGACATTGCCAACAAATTTGGAGTTCTTGGGTATGGTTAGGCAGGCAGTTACTTTTCTAGCCTGCCCTACCTATGTTTTCTTTTAAAATACATTGGAAAATACCATTGGAGGAAAATTCCACTTAGGGTTAGGGTTAGGTCACCATGAACACAAAGAGCAAAATGGACATTACCAACAAATTCGGAGTGCTTGCGTATAGTTAGGAGAGCAGTTACTTTTCTAGGCTGACCTATCTATGTTTCCTGGTAAAATACATCGGAAAATCTCATTGGAGGAAAATTACACTTAGGTTTAGGTCTCCATGAACACATAGAGCAAAATGGATATTGCCAACAACTTTGGAGTGCTCGCGTATGCTTAGGCTGATACAGAGTTGTCTATGCTGCCCTATGTTTCCTGGTAAAATACATGGGAAAATCCCATTGGAGGAAAATTCAACGTAAGGTTAGGGTTAGGTCACCACGAACTCATAGAGCAAAATGGTCATCGCCAACAAATTCGGAGTGCTTGCGTATGGTTAGGAGAGCAGTTACTTTTCTGGGCTGCCCTATCTATGTTTCCTAGTAAAATACACGGGAAAATCTCCTCTGAGATAAATTCCACCTAGGATTAGGGTTAGGTTACCATGAATCCATAGAGCAAAATGGACATCGCCAACAAATTCAGAGTGCTTGTGTATGGTTAGGAGAGTACAGACTTGTCTATCCTGACCAATCTATGTTTCCTAGTAAAATATACAGGAAAATCCCAATGGAGGAAAATTCCACCTAGGGTTAGGGTTAGGTCAGCATGAATCCAGAGAGCAAAATGGACATCGCCAACAAATTCGGAATTCTTGGGTATTGTTAGGAGCGCAGTTACTTTTCTGGGCTGCCCTATCTATGTTTCCTGGTAAAATACATGGATAAATCCCATTGTAGGAAAATTCCACTTAGGTTTCGGTCACCATGAACTCATGTAGCAAAATGGACATCGCCAACAAATTCGGAGTTGTTTGCTATTGTTAGGAGGGTAGTTACTTTTTTGACCTTCCCTATCTATCGTTCCTGGTAAAATACATGGAAAAATCTCTTTGGAGCAAAATTCCACTTAGGGTTAGCGTTAGGACACCATGAATTTAGAAAGCAAAAAGGACATCACTAACAAATTTAGAGTGCTTGGGCATGCTTAGGAGGCCAGCTTCTTTTCTAGGCTGTCCTATCTATGATTCCTGGTAAAATACATGGGAAATCCAATTGGAGCAAAATTCCACTTAGGGTTATGTCACTATGAACTCATAGAGCAAAATGGAGATCGCCAACAAATTCGGAGTTCTTTGGTATAATTCGTTGGGCAGTTACTTTTCTGAGCTGCCCCATATTTGATTCCTGGTAAAATACATGAGAAAATCCTGTTGGAGCAAAATTCCGCTTAGGGTTAGGTCACTATTAACTCATATAGCAAAATGGACATTACCAACGAATTCGGAGTGCTTGGGTATGGTTAGGAGGGCAGTTACTTTTCTAGTCTGCCCTATCTATGTTTCCTGGTAAAATACATGGGAAAATTGCATGGGAGGAAAATTCCACTGAGGGTTAGGGTTAGGTCACCATGTACTCATAGAGCAAAATGGACATTGCCACCAAATTCCTTAGTGATGGCGAACCTTTTAGAGACAGAGTGCCCAAACTGAAACCCAAGACCCATGTATGTATCATCGGGTGCTGTGTGGGAATGGCCCATTGAGTGCATGAGTATGGCCCATTTCTTGGGTGTGGCTCCGGTGGTAATAGCAGACTGGGTGGGACTAAAATGTTTAATCAATCAATTCCAACTTTGTGAGATCTTTTTTTTCCTGCGAGAAGTTTCTTTGTAAATGGTAGCGGGGGCCTAAAGTGAAATTTTTTTATAAAATCCAGCTGAAGGCCTAGGACTGGGTCGACGGTGCATGTGTCCACAGAGAGGGCTGTGCGTGCCACTAGTAGCAAGTGTGCCATAGGTTCATCACTACAGGCATAATATAGGAATCCATAGATTTTTTTTTCCTCAGAAGAAACAGATAGCTAGCTATCTAGCTATTTATTTGGAGTAAAAAAATCTATCTATTACCTATCTATCTGTCTATCTATGTATCTATTTCTATTTCTAGTGATGATAGATAGATAGATAGATAGATAGATAGATAGATAGATGATAGAAAGAAAGAAAGAAAGAAAGAAAGAAAGAAAGAAAGAAAGAAAGAATATTACCTGCTGACTCACCATCCTATGTCAGCTAAGTAGGTGATAGTTTTCAAGCAGGGGTCTCCAAACTTGTCAACTTTTAGACTTGGGGTCTTCAGTGAACTTCATGGTTAGGGGAGTGGACAATGAATGTAGTTGGACAATGCAGTTATACACCATAAAATGAAGCATTATAAAGTGCAGCCATCCTGGGTTTTTTGAAAAGCAGCAGGCATCTATGATTTCCATTGGAAACAAATGCAGGCTACAGAGATAAAAAAGGCAGACCATGAGGATCAAGGACAATTCACCAAGCATCTGGCCAGACTCAGAGACATTTTCTCATAACAATATATTTACACCTAATTGGGCAATGTGACCTATTCAAGGATGGGAGGGAGAATTCTATGCTTTTATAAAAGGGGTTTGGCTTGGGGTTTGCCAGAGTTGGTTTTGCTTTCATATGTGCCAAAATGATGTACTCAATAAAGTTTTACATTAAGAGATCGGAATGCCTCAAAGATGTTTGCTTGGTTGGGTTCATCAGTCGTAACCTTGACAGTATTTTTCTGAATGGCTACAACAATATAAAAACTTAAATCTATGAGAATTGGCTTCAGTGATTGAAAAAGCTTCAGCAAATTCTGCCACAGACCTCTTATGTATGCTCAAAACAGAGTCAAGAGTGGAAGACTTGAATAAATCCTCACTGATATAATGCAGGAGTGCATAACCTTCTTCAGATTCATGCTCACATTAATAATAGTCCAAAGACCACACTTCAAAAGCTATGTGGGCCAAGGACAAAACATAAATATCATTTCATTTAAAGTGAAATTAAATGAAGTACTTTTGATTTTCTATTCACATGCATTTTCCTTTCCGTGTCATTAAAAATTCCAACTCAGTGATAACTTTGGGAGGGCTTTGGGGAAAGAGGTGCAAGTTGCACTCTCTACTATAAGACAAAACAATTCAAGATCATAGAGAAATAATTTTCATAGCAAGTAGCAATTTGAATTAATTGGAAATGATAGCAGACATGTGACTTCATCTGAATAATAAAATCCTGGGTATAATTGCCTCAATAATTGGGTGACATCTAACGGGTTTGTTAAAATTATATGTAATATTTATGGAAGCTGTTGTCAATGAACCAAAACAGCCAGCATTAAAATCATGGAATCATAAACTGTTATAATGAACAGTGATTGCTGGAAGGTGAGTTATGTGTTCAATGATCCATTTATAAAAATGCAATATAGTCATATAAAAAGAATGGATCAAAGGGGATATAAAGTGTAGTCCAGAAGATTTAAGAGGAAAAACTTCCTCATATTAAAGAAATGATGCCAAGTGCTAAATGGGATGCTTTAAATTAATTTTTTTTTCTCTGCAAGGTTAATTACATTATAAACCATTTAAATTGCAAACAGTTGTGTAATTGTGAAATATGTGCATATGATTGCACTGTCTTTTGTCCATATTATCAGCTAGATAGCAACAGCCCCTGTATATGGAATCTCACCTATTCAAGATGGATTTTGACTGCATCTGAGCAGGCACATCACTAATGATGTTTTGGCAAATACGAGTTTTACTGAACTTCTTGGCCCAAGGTATCTTTTAGGACATCTACTGGTGTCACTGTTTTACTTTGCAAAATGTATTCAGATATCATGCAGGGAGTTTAACTGACAAGGGATACAGAGAAATATCAAATATAAGTCATGCATTCCTTGTCCAGCTTCAGGAAAAAAAAAACATAAAATCTTTGCCAAATCAGACCAAAGATCCATGTATTCATATGAGAGCCTCCAAAGCATGAAATGGGCTCATAAAGAAAGCCCCTTCCCTTCCTCTCCCCTTCCCTTCCTCTCCCCTCCTCCCTTCCCCTCCCCTCCCCTCCCTTCCCTTCCCTTCCCCTCCCTTCCCTTCCCTTCCCCTCCCTTCCCTTTCTCTCACTTCCCTTCCCTTCCCTTCCCATGCAACTGGGACACAAATCTGCTGATATTTCCTACACTGGAAATATTCCATAAAATGTAAAATATATGAAAGTTGGAGCAAAAGAGAGTTTTAGCTATCCATCTGCCAACGTTTCAGCTACTCTCTTCCAATCTAGATCATTGCACAGTGATCACATTGGATTGCTTCTACAATTTCCTACTGCTGGTCTCTTGTACAGCATTGGGAAATAAGACGAACTGCTTGTTTATCCTTTTGCCTTGTTTCTAAACTAAATGCATGCCTGAAGGGCTCTTTGAATATTTCATTTTCCATTTTCATCCGGTCTTAAAGTGCAGCATCTTGTTGCTGGAACATTTACTCAGTTTCTTTTGTCTATATAGTTTTTATGGAAACACTTTTCACATCAGTTTATTACAGTATATATCAAAAGTAGTCTTTGTCCACAAGAGGTTTCTGCCTGTCGATAAAGTATTACCAACTGTGGAAGAAGGAAACTTGATAAAGATTTGCATCTGTAATCATTTTAATGCAAACATATTTTCCAAGCCTACATATACAGTAAATTAGTAGAAGCTGAATCCCACATTCTTCTGAATTTTATATAGACGTTAACCAATGTTCATATTGGGAAAACATGAGTTCAAAATGTGTGTAATAGAAAAACACACATGAAAATGCTTTGCATTTGGAAATTATATTTGCAAAAACATGGTCATGCTTGTAAAATTGTCATATAAATAGAGATGGGGAACACATCAAAACATATATGTAGAGAAACGTCCAGATGAAAATACAGATACATTTTCATGATTTTTTTTAAAAAATGTATTGATTTAATATATACAGGATAGTACAACTTAAGGACAGAAAAATGAAATCTTAGTGAAATCAAACCAGAATCATAGTACAAAATTAGGGGTGTCTTCAAGATAGTAAAAACAAAAAAAGGTCAGATTTTCATTGTGTAATTGTGCCTGCCATCTTGACCCTTTGACTTATGGATGCCCCCACTTCTATTGCTGTAACAGGAGAGTACTTTCAAAAGATACCATTGGACTGAATTTTTTTTTAATGCAGCAGAAGGGGAAAATTATTATATACAAGCAGAAGAGCCATATCATCTGAATGTAATTTCTTTATTCTTACTTACAGTGGAAGTCAAGTCAAATTACACTTTCTGTTCTTCAGTTCTTTAACAGCCCCTGGTGGCCCATGAGCCATCAAAAGTGCTGCCCAAACTCAATTCATGGTTGGCATCTTGTTATGTGATTCTAAGCTAAGAAAGCAGAGGATCCAACTTGCAGTGGCTTCCTTGGCAGTTTGATTAGCTGTAAGTACATGTACTAGTTCTCCTTTGGGAACCTGACAACTGATCAGTGAGTAGTAGGTCAAAATGATTTGATTGATGTGAGGGTTCTAGCTGAACAGGAGGACTGGAACTTTTGAAAAATCCTTTGTTATTGCTAGAGGTGATCAGTCTCTGAAGATCACCTTCCTATTCCACCTCCAAAGTGTTCTAAGGTGTTTTGTTTTGATTTTCTCTTTTTTTAAAATGTCCTGCATTGGAACTAAATGTCATTTTCATACTTACCTGCATACGATGACGCTTCTCTAGGTTGCTTGTACAGCACGTCAATGTGGAAAATAACTAGCTTCTAATTAATAACCCTTCAGTGTTGGCATACACGGCTGAGTGTACTGTACCTTTGGAAGAAAAATGATTGACTGGGTGGCCAAAGTCTCCCACCTTCTCTTTTCTAGGGAACAATCCTCAAGTGGCTGATGAATTCATAATGCTTCAGTGGCCCTTATGAAGTCTAAATGTTTGATGACAACTTAGAAAGTATTTCAAAAATGCTTTTCTCTTTACACTTATCCCCATTGGTATTATAGTCAGAGATAGGGCTGGCACCTTCACAGGATTTTGCTGGTCAGGACACCTTTCCCACCCACCCAATGCACTCCAAATGTATTAGATATTAAGTCCCAGAATCTCTAGTTGATACAATTATCAACTAGACAATTGACATAGGTTCGGTTAAATATAATCTTTCAAATTCCTATTAAGAATGACTTATTCATTATCCAAATGATAATGCAAGACATACTTTGACCTTGATTCCAATAGATCATACAAGGCCTAATAGAGAAAGAGGATGAAGATCCATGTGGATGAATGTGAAGGAATGCAAGAGCTTCCAAATTAAGATCCTAAGGCTCCTGGTAAATTGTGTTCCACTCTCCAGGACAGGTGGTGTTCATATGTAACTGCTCCATGCTCCAAATCTCTTTGCCACTGCCTCTTGGTTACAGGTTCTGGATAATTTATTAATTTATTAAGTATCCAAACTTCATATTCAAATGAATGTGTGAAATCCAGCATCTTTCCTACTGCCAGTCAACCTAGGTGGCTTTTCCTAGTAAGTCATCATATCTGTAAGAGATTAAACACAGGAACAGAAGTTCCTCCATAAAGAATGGGAACAGATGGAGAGGCGTTGACCTTGGGGCATTCATGAAAGTTCATGGAAGTGAATAATTAATTATTTTATTAGAAAAATAAATCAGGTGATCGAGCCAGTCTTCCAACTTGCCATCCTGCAAATAGGATGAGACTACTAGAATTACTAGATTTTTTTCACCATTGCACATGTGGGGAGCACTGGGTTAGAGAAAAAAGCTCTAGTTTTCCCTGTTATTCAGTGTGACAAATCCCTGATTTGGTACCTCAATATTCTTAAAGCATTTGATAAATTCATGCTGAGAAGCCTGAATAAATGGAATTCAACTTTGGTGTCCCAAAGTAACTTCTCCCATGACATTTCATTTATAGAAAGACAGAACTAGTGAAATACAGACTACATTTTTACAATTCCATCAAGGATCATTAGAATAATGTTGCTCTGGATGATTTCTGCTTTGAGAAGGTCACAGATTGTTCTCAGTTAGGGATTCTCAAAAGCTCCACTCCGTTCCTTCCTTCTTCGGAAGATTTTAATATGGTGAGCATTCTTTTTCTTCTCTGATAAAGTATTAATTCAGAATACAACTTATGATATAAACTCTAAAGGTCCCATATCATGGTCCCTATTTCAAGAGATCCAATCTAATTTAGTCCAGGCTCTGAATCCTACTACTGGATCCTAAGTCTTTCCCCCCCCCCCCCCTTCTCCTTCAATCATATATTGGAGATTTGACAAGTCCCTTTGTTAGCTGTTTCTCCAGGGCGACTTCAAATACTACCCAACAACCTGTGAAACAGCAGAAAAAAACATTTCAACACAAAATGTTATGTTCCAGCTGCCAATTCCTAACCTGCCTTAAGCACAACACTAGCAAATGATGCTGTCCCTATTTATATTACACAGAATAAGGATTAATCAACTTCCTGTTTTTGTTTGACAATTCTCCAAATGTCATCAGCTAATTTCACCGCCCCCTTCCCCCTCAATTCTTCTTAATATAGGATGTGGCTGGATCTGGGAAGAAAACAGGTTTTGCCAGCTGGATAAGTTTAGCCATCAGTCAAAACTCTAGATTACCCATGTGTTAAGTCTTGCTCTGGTTTCATGCAAATATTTTGCAGGTGCCTATTTAAACCTAATTGTCAGCTGGTATCAAAATAGTGTTATCATTATTCTAGAAGATTGTTACACCTGAGTCCAAAAGCAGTTGACAAGCACAGGAGAATGTGAGATCTGTTTGCACCTTGATAAGAATTTTAGGAGCCAGTCCCAAAACAATCAAAAGGTCAGAAAAGAGACAGGCCTTTTTCTCTTTATAGGTAGTCCTCGACTTACAACTATTCATTTAGTAACTATTCAAAGTTACAATGGCACTGAAAAAAAGTGACTTATAATTGTTTTCCACACTTACGACCATTGCAGCTTTCGCATGGTCTCATGATTAAAATTTAGATGCTTGGCAATTGACATGTATTTATGATCCCAGGTCATGGGATCACTTTTTGTGACCTTCTGAGAAGCAAAGTCAATGGGGATACCAGATTCATTTAACAACTATGTTACTCATGTAACAACTGCCATGATTCACTTAATAACTGTGGCAAGAAGGTCATAAAATGGGGTGAAATTCACTTAACAGTTTTCTTGCTTAGCAATAGTCATAAGTCAAGAACTACCTACCCACTGAAAAAGTTAAGAAAACAAACCAGGATGTTTTCTTAAATTGCCTATTCATATGTCTCTTGTTTGAAAGAAGAGTTCTTTTAAATTTACATGTTCTAAGTTCTGTTTGAAGAAATTTGTTATTTGGACTAACCATCCAAACCATCTAGGTCAGGAGTTCTCAACCTTGGCAACTTTAAGACTTGTGGACTTCAATTCCCAGAATTCCTCTTTGCTGGCTGAGGAATTCTGGGAATTGAAGTCCACAAGTCTTAAAGTTGCCAAGGTTGAGAACCCCTGATCTAGGTATTTACAAAACTTAGAATGAACCATCAAATTCAAAACATTTCCCCATTCAAGACAACTCTGCTGCATGACCAAAGGCATGGAACTCTGGGCCTTTTGAAATATCAGAGATGATGTTGGGATACAACTTCAATCCTGAACCTAATCCAGAAATGGAAACTGGCTTCCCTTACATGAGCTTCCAAGCTACATCAGGCATTGACTGCTGTTTCATCCACTTAAGATGTTGTCTGAGGACATATATAGAGTTGCAGTGCTGGTGAGCTGCACCCTGGGCTGTTCTGCAGGAGAAACCAGCTTGAGACTGATAATTTATGGAATGAATTAATAAGTCATGATAACTCTCTGATGTTACATAGACAGGAACTTCCAAAGTGGGAAATTCCTGAAACTGTGATCTTACCCAAAGGTGGAGTAAAAAGAAGAAAGAAAGAAAGAAAGAAAGAAAGAAAGAAAGAAAGAAAGAAAGAAAGAAAGAAAGAAAGAAAGAAAGAACGAACGAACTTTGGAGATAACTATCATGACAAAAATACAATCGTTGAGTTATCATGGTTACCATTGGTCTTACCTTTTAGAATCTACTGGACAGCTGATTGGAGATGGTACATGAAACCCAAAGGAATTGCTTGCTCTTAATATTTTCTACAATACATAATTTTAAAAGATTGTCTGAGTTCCAAGAAATATTTGAGCAACTTCATCCTAGGTGAGAACAGAATATTTGTGACTGTTTAATGCTGATGTAGGACATTTTCCTCCAGTGGCCAGAACATGAAACAGGGCTTTGAACAGATACTTCTTCTCTTTGTTCTTTGAATTGCTTTTTTCAAGTCTTTCCCTGCAGCCATTGTGGGATGCTCTCAGTCTTCATTTCAGCCACTTTGCTCCTCTTTTTCCCTGCCGATGGTCCATACTCCTTTTTCCTCATCCTGCAGTTCTGCTGCTCTCTTTTAAACAATATGCTTTGGGGAGCAGGTGCTGTCTTTGTCACCACTATATCTTTGATAAGGTGATTGATGAAACTAATGGCTATTTGAAAGATGGGGGTCATCTATTACAACAAGTCCTTGGCACTGTAATCCACTTTCTCTGATGTGACTGATATTGCATAAGAGTCAGGAACATGATAAGTCATCAATTCCCAAAATATATTTATCCAAGTAGGTAAAACTGTTACTTCCAGGCAGGAGAAATGTTTGGCATAATCTAGCTTCAAGAGAACCTGTGACTTATTGAACATTTAGAATATCCTCAATTCCTGCTGGCAAAGAACTCACTGGCTTGATAACATCAAATCTGATGCAAAGTTGAACATACAACAATTAAAAGAAGCTGTACTTGACAATTAGCACGGAGCATTTGCCTATAAAGTCGGACCAAGAATTGGACATGACTAAATAGTTAAAAACAACAGCAACAATTCCTGCTGGACCATAATAGCATTTGTTGGTGTTCTTCCAATATTTTATTTGCTTCTTATAATAACTGAATTGCTTAAAATTATACAACTACCATTTAGTGTGAAGGAAAAAAATGTTTTAGAAAACTTGACAAAGTATTGCAACTGGGTGCATCAAGTTGTTCCTTTGCTGTTTGATAGGAAACCTTGACATTTTCTGGCTGTTGACAGGCTTTTAAAGGAAATTACACCAAGCCTTCATTTAGCACTGGATGAACTGCCTGACACAAAACTGGATTCACTTGAAATGCTTTTAATTAAATCTAGAGACTGAGAACTAATTTTTATCCACCAAAAGCAACACCTGTGTTCTATGGCTTTACTGGTTTCTTGGTGTTTTCAACAGAATTTTCCAAACTGAAATAGTTTTATAAACGTTAGCACCACAATTGTATCCTCTATAAGCTTGGAAAAATGCTTCATAAAGTATATTAACCTTGTATTGTAGAAAGAGTTAGAGAATATCTTATTGTTTCCTGTTTTTTTATTCCTACCTGAGTTTACACCAAAATGACAATGAGCTGTGATAAACATAAATTCCTACTCTAAAACATTTTCATGCAACTTTGAAATATATCACTCTATGCACATAGGATTGGAATGGAGTAAAATGCACATTAAAAAGCGAATAAAGATTTTAAGTAAAATTTTTGTTTAGCATTTGTTTTGTATGTTCCTTAGCATGTGACCAAATTATTTATTGAAATGGACCTGTGTATTTTATCTCAAATTACACATTTTAAAGATGTTGTCTTCAAGTGTTCCTAAATATAATTCTTTCCAACTACAAATATTTAAATATAGTTTAATATTGTATTTAGGTAAAAGCTTTGCCAGAATGAATGGTGTAGTACAGTGGTTCTCAATCTGTGGTTCCCTGGGGGAGGGGGCACAATGTTATCACAGGGGGTCTGTGAAGGTTTGAAGAAATGTTATCATTTAAATCTTGAGTCAAGTCTTGGTTGTCCGTGCCATGGTCCATGGACACAGAAGGTATTTAGAGAGGGTCCGCAGTGAAGAAAAGGTATAGAATGTATGGAAAAAGGAATATTCTGCAATATACATTAGTCCATAAAGAAGAAGAACATCACAACATCAAAACATGGAGTGGAGGAGTCAGAGAATCTCTCTCCATCCATCCATAAGTAAATGTTTATCAAAAAGTGTCTTAAATCCTTTTTTTAGACATAGGAAATAAGTAGGCAAAGACAGGGCTTGAGGCCCAATGCCACCATTATAGGATGTCCTATTGATATAATCTCAATTTGCTATGACACCCATTCAGTATCCTCTTTGCAATCATATGCTTTGAAACGCAAGACCTTGTTCAAGGAGATAATAAGGAACTAATTTATCTAGTGATAACTAACTAATGATATTTGGAATTCTATCAGTATGATTGTTGCCTTCCTTTGTTTTCCTCTAAAATTTTCTTTTACTTGGAAACTCCTTTTTACAGCTGAGATTTTACTTCTATGGTATTATTAGGGAATTTCTCATTAAAATTGTCCCCATATTATAATCAGCAAGATGATATGACTACACTTAATGTCCCAAGGTTGACACAAGGTTGGTTATTTTTTGTATGTCTGGAGAATCCCAAGAACTTTTCATTCTGTTTTCCTTGAATTAGACTACAGGGAGAAGTTTGGGTAGGAAGTCTAAAGACTCATGCTAAAGAGACTAAGGATATCAGGAGGTTTAGTTTGACTGATGGCAAGATATTGCAATTTTCTTTTAGCTGGAAAACCTTGGAAGAAAGGATCTGGTAGGAAGGGGTTAAATTTATCTCCAACACACTCTTCTGGGGGCACCAAATATTTCTCAGTACCATAGAAGGGAAGTGATCCTGCAAGATGGATCTCATTCAAGGCCAAATAGGATAGTCTTCTAAAGTTCTCATCTGTTCACTAAAGTTCTCATTGGAAGAACCAGGGTAGTTCTAACAAAGTGGTAGTGAGACATATTTCTGTCCCTATCTGATTTGATAAGAAGCAATCATAAGGGATACGTGAAACAGTTTATTTAGTATGCATATAGATTGCGACAAGCCTTGAAATTCTATATTTAGAGAACATCTCTTATTTGAAATCCATAAAATATATTCTCTTTTCAAGTTGCTCTGCATAAATAATCTTTTACTTTTATTAATCCCTTCCCTACTTGCTAAAGATAGTTATGTGATAAGATTGATATTCTATCAATTTGCTTTAATTTTTTTTGAAGAATTACTTTTTAAGCCTTTTTTTTTCATCTACATGATGCAGCATTACAGCTATCAGGAGAACAGTAATTATTAATTTATTTGCAACAAGATGTGCAAACAGATATTTGGCAGAGATAGTAATTGGAATAATTGTGGATGTGAAATAAATGCACAATTAAAGTATCTACCTGTCAATGCCAAAGCAACAATGGGTTGTATCCAGTAGTGACTTTGCATCTGTGGAAAGCATTTGTATTCATGCCTGGTGGGAATGCTAATTTTTTTTATACCTATCTCCCTTATTGACTGAGGTTCTCCTTGTCTCTAAAAAAACCCCCTGCTCCTTAGTTTTGAAAGACATCCTAGGAGCAGAGAATAGAGAATAAAAAACATTGGATGCCCTTCTTTGTCTAGACATAAGTGGTCAGTCTCGAACTCCAGAGACTGCAGCAACAAAATTGGTAGCAATGCAGCAGCCCTGAGCAGCAGAATCATTTGTCTTTTTAAATTGAAAATAGAAACCTTAAGTCTTTGCAAGACTTAATATGGTTACTTTGCACAGAAAAACAACTGTAAATACACCAAGCAAACTGCAAAATTTAGTTATACCCAATTCAATAGGGCCAATGCATCCTCAGCCACTATTGCCTTGGAATGCAAAAGGGGGAAAAAAGGATATAAAAGTAAAAGTGCAGTCCCCAAAGGAAGAAAGCAGCTCCATTCTTCCACTAGGGGATGCAATTGTTGTAGTGCAAAGCCACTATTGCATACAAACCAGGAAGTCAAAATAGGCCAATACAAAGATAAACATAATTAATGAACATGATTATGAACATGAACATAATCAATACCTATGTTTGGAGCCACCATATTGGTGAAGGTCCCTTTCCTTATTCTCTCTTGTGTTAAAAATTAAATATGGGTATTTTAAGCCCAAATGGATGGTTTAAACCTGGCATTTTGAACTCAGACATACAATGAGTCTGTCCGGGATGTCTAATAAAATTGCTTAGAAGTAGCTTCCTTGTAGAGAAAAAAATCATTGTTACTAGGCTTCATGTCACTACCCAGTATTCTTTCTTGTCTGCGACACACATGGATAAACCAATCACAAACACACTTGGTGCAAACTTGACAGACACCGACACAAAACGATAGCAGAAGAACCAAAGAGAAGCCGATCTTTGCCACTATATTCTTTAACATGCCAGTCTCCTTGTGAAAATGAACAAAGGGAGTAAGGCATGAAGGAGAAAGGCAATTAAATTTAGCCAATATGTGATTCCCAGTGATTGATGAACTGAGAGCTAACTTCAGGATCTGTCTTTCATACCTTCCCTCCACTTCCTTGGCAGTCGCACTAGTTTCTTAACCTATTTCTATAAACCCTGCAATATAGTGCAAACTTTAAGAATAGATGTGCTTGACATTTCAAAGTCAGCCAGGGAAACGTGCCGGTAGTCCCTGACTTACCCACCACAACAGAACCCAAAATTCCCGTCACTAAGCAAGGCGGTTGTTATGTGAATTTTGCCCCATTTTACAACAACTTTTCTTGTCACAGTTGTTAAATGAATCACTACAATTGTTAAGTTAGTAACACGGTTGCTGGCTTCCCCATTGACTTGGATGGTCTGAAGATCACAAAAGATGATCATGTGACCTTGAGACACTGCAACCATCATAAATATATGCCAAGCATCTGGATTTTAATCAGGTGGCTATGGGGAAGCTGCAGTGGTCATAAGCGTGAAAAACAGTCATAGGTCACTTTTTTCCAGAAACCGTTGTAACTTTGAACAGTCACTAAACGAAATGGTTGTAAGTCAAGGACCATCTGTACTTCCAATCACTACCAGCAGCATTTATCTAATTATACCTTACTGATTTATTTATCACTTATTTAGATGGGGTACAACTTTTAATTTGCATGAAGATCCAAGATCTTTTTCCTGGTAGGTATTACCAGTTCATATCCCGCCTACATGCATTGTGAAGTGAGGGTATTTTCCTCTTCATTTTAGACTTACCTGAGTAAGACCACCGTTCTCTTTCTCTCTTTTTTCCCCCTCCTCCCTCTGTTCCTCCTTCATCTTCTTCTGCCAATCATAAGTTGTTGTTGTTGTTGTTTTAAAAAAAACCTGTTGGAGTTTTTGCAATCCTTAAAAATAGGTGGTTTGAAGTTTTCAGGGAATTTATTCATTTCACGCTTCTCCTTTGACTCTAGATTAAATTTCATATGTCAGTTCTTCAAGATGCCTTGATGGATACTGTATGAATCTGATGATTCATCATTTTGGGGCCTCCCTAAATAATTCATTGACTTGCTTCACTAGTAATCCCAGCAAAGGTACAAATAGCACAAAATCCAGATCTACCAAACCATGAATGGAAGAGTTCATTTTAACCACAGACTTAGATCTATTAAAGGCCCCTGAAAGTGTTGTTTGATCATGCTTTCCCCTTTACTCAAATTCTCTTCATTTCACTTTTCATGCTGCTTTGAGGGATTTTCCAAATAATGTAGCAATGGTTTTAGACAGCACAGCAAGCTGCCAGGTAAGGAAAACATTGACAATCACCTCCAGTTATTCCATCAGTAGACCCATCCAATGAGTGCCATCACTGGATGCAAACTTCAACCCCTCTTTCTATGTGTAGACACACACACACACACACACACACACACATGTTGTGGTGCAGAAAATGCATATAATGTACCTGCATTGGATTACAGTCATTTGAAAGACACTGGTGACGACCAATATCTATTAATGTGATTGCATAAACAAACTAGCAATCAAAGGTGTGAAATGAGCAACAAAAAAGTATCTGCTTTACATTCTTGAAGATCTGAAAAGACAAGCAGAGAGAACTAAAATGGCCCTTTGAGGTTAAATTGAGAAGGAAATTGTCACTGAGGGAAAGAACTATTAATGTGATCTTGAGTATCATACTGCATACTGCAATATTTATTTTTTGCTTGATCAACTTCTGTTTACTCTATAATTATGCCTAAGCTGGAATACAATGGTTTGTCACCATTAAAGTGATAATATTAAGATATTTTTGTTCCAAGGTCTTGGTTTTTACTTTCAAGGTTAGGTTCAATTTACTCTAGAATGGTTTTTTTTCTTAATAAGCAGATGTCTATAGAAATTTTAAAAAAATTATTGTGACTTGGTGAATATATTTCACTTTATCCTCATAATTCTATTATGCTAGATCTCAAATCTAAATTTATTTGAAAGCCCAGCAACAGCAGAATGTCTACTGCACTCAGATTTTTTTCTTGTCTAATTCTCAAGACTTTGGGATGGGAGGATTTGGACCTGACATTATCTTCTAGTAATTGCCAGGGTAATGTGGAATAATGAACAATCACTAGAATCATGATGTGTCTGCATAATTACTGGAATAATGCTGTGTTAGTAGTATGTGACTAACCTAATGCGCATTGCACTTGGATATAATGTATGTAGCAAACTCTCCATTGTACACCCGTGAGAAATGAACCTAATATATTACAATGTGTATTTCAATGTGTATTCCTTTGTTCCTGAGAAAATGAAAGTATAAAACTGAAGTCTGAACCCGCCATCGGAGTTCAGAACTGCTTGTTGCTATTGCTTCTGAACCTGCGCAATAAATCTCTCTGCTAAAACCCTCTGGAATTCGTAAGAGTCCTTTCGTTTTCCACAAGATTTCGGCCGAGATAGCTAATGTGTGTCTGTTGGGCACTGCATGTTTTTTCCTCTGCACAACAGCATCTATAGCAGGATATCCAAAAAAACAAGATGGTGGCCTTAACCTTAAAATTGAAGCTCTGTCCTTTTTTTTTTTTTACATGTCTATGAGGCAGGCAAAAAGATGGGATGTTGTTTGCACAGTTGCAACACCATAAACATTTTGGCACCTTCTCGTCTTCCCATGGACCCCAATTCCCCACCCCGGTTTTATAGCTTCTCTGATTTTTCTCCTCTAGGAATACATATAGTGAATTTCCTTCATAATATTTTTCCTAGCATTTAAATGTAATCTGAGAAAATAAGTAAACTGTGGATTGGGAAATAGCTGGCTCTATAGCGAAAGAAGGATAATGTCCTTAATTTTACCAAAGCTGTTTTCCTCTGCAGGAAAAAGAAATCGAAAGCAATTTCTTTTTTATTTAACTGAGCAACAAAAAACTAAGCATTTTTTAGCCCAGGTTTGCTATATGTTGTACAAAATTAAGAAATCTTGAATTCATAACTAGTTCATCACTGAAGTAGACTAAGCCAAAGGTGAGAAGACCAATTGACCTTACTTTATGCTTTAACAATCAGATTCATTAGGCAGAAGTTTCTTACTCTGTAATTTTGTTGAGGCTAGATTTTTTTTTTCTTATTCAAAAAAGTATTGTGACATCATAATGCCACTGCATTTTAAAATTGGAAAATCAGAAAAACAGAAGCAACATTAACTTAATTATACTCTTTCATTATATTATATGAAATTTCAAACCTAGCGCCTGAGATGGAAAAACTATGGGAGATAAACCCTGATCATGCAGAGTTATTTGTCAGTCTTTCATGTTATATTAGTAGACAAACGGTACATAGGTAAAGACCAGGGGTGGGCAACTGGCTCAGGAATTCTGGGAGTTGAAGTCCACAGATTGTAAAAGGCTCATAGTTGATCATCCCTGGTAAAGACTATCATCAAGTCAAGAACTATAATAGATTTGTAACAGAACAAAGCCATCTTAACTATGCTAATTGAGGGATAAATCCAAAGTGCTTCATGAATTGGTACATTTCTGATTTTCAGCGTACTACTCAAAGTTACATTAACATCTTGAAATCTTCTTTTTCTTCTGAACACGATAGTAACATACTTAAAAATATGAAAAAAAAATTGGACAATAATTTGCATTGAATAATGAATTTGTAATTCATTGGTATTATATTTCAAATATAATGAAGTTAACATTCTGCCTTTATTAAGCTCTTACTCTGGAGTGCCCATTAGATATGAAAAAGAATCTTTTGATGAATTAATCTCATTTTATGATCCTAATAAACTTACTCAACATTCCTTAAAGCACTAGCTCATTGTTTTAATAAAATAAGATATTCTATTTTTAAAACATTTCTTACAAATTTTTAATGTCTACCTTAGCCAAACTCCTCAGTTGTCCATAAAAATATACTGTGCACATAGAACAATTAAAATGGGGCACCAGCAGTATAATTCCCAATAGGGCCTCCTTGGACAGATTGACTCTATTGTAGGCAGTCCTACAAGTTCCTTTTCTACCAAGCCATAATTTGATTTTATAAATTAAAATCAACATTTTAAATTGTACCTGGAATCCTACAGGTACCCAATGCAGGGCCTGCAAGATAGAGGTAATACAGCTTCTGAGTTTTCTTTAAAGGCAGACTCCTGTAGAGTGCATTGCAGAGGTCGACTAGTATGGTGATAAGAGAACGTGTCATACAGCCAAATCCTTCTGCTCCAGAGTGGGCCACAGTGGCTTAACTGAAACTTTACTGATATTAGGCACATAGAATCAGAACAACACTGTGAGTTGATTAGCATTGCTTTTTTATTGTTGCTAATTTATTTACGAGAATCTTGGCAGACTGACTGCATTCTCTTGGGAACAGCCAGAAAAGGGCTTCAGGAATTTGAGGGGAATCGGGTCTGTGTCCTTTCCTGCCCTACAAGGACTCTATGCTTGTCCGTCTCTTCACTCCTCCCCTCATTCTATTTAGAGAGTCCACCATACCTGACCATGACCTCCTCTTGCCCATTTTCCAATGCTTACTACAGGTCCAGCATTATTTATTTATATATTTCATTATATTTATTTATCTAATTTATACAGAGGCCCATATCACCAAAATTGATTCTGGGTGACATTCAACATCATCCAAACCTTTCAAGCCACGGTGGTGCAGTGGTTAGAATGCAAGTATTGCAGGCTAATTCTGCCCCAGCCAGGAATTGGATCCTTATCAGCTGAAAGTTGACTCAGCCTTCCATCCTTCCAAGGTCGGTAAAATGAGGATCCAGATTGTTCTGAGCAATATGCTGACTCTGTAAACTGCTTAGAGGGAGCTGTAAAGCACTGTGAAGTGTATATAAATCTAAGTGCTATTGCTATTGCTATCTTCTGCCTATGAGGTGTGCTGTGTTGGCATAGGCAGAATCCCTTGCTATAGCTACGACTGGAGCTAGCAGGCAAGAAAAATCTCCAAAGCAGCTGAAAGCAAATTTAGGTCAGCCCATTTTTGTCATTTCAGATATCATAAAAAGATAAGCCTGCTAAAAGTCCAAGGTAGTTATTAGAAGTTTGCACAGAACAAGATAAGAAGGGATTAATTTAGGAACAAGAAATCTTAATGGAAGCACTGCTGTTCAACACAATTCTGATTATTGACATATGGAAGAACACATGATTAAGCACACAGCATTCAGCTGCTTTTAGGTTTAAAACTGACTGTTCAATTGGACTCATAATTACTATTAAAATTCAGAAGGTAAGCCTTCAGTTTTATAAGCCATGCTAATGCTATATGGTGTTTCAGTCAGGCCTGGGCACATTTTTGCTAGCAAGATTAACCACAGTGCACTCATGTCAGAATATTACAACATTTTCAAACACTGTTAAGAAAAGCTCTTCAGGTCATCCAGCTCATTCTTGCTTTGTTTTGTTCTGTTTTGTTTTCATTGGTCCCCTGCCTGGAAGATGAAGACTGGAACTAATATTCATTGCTCAGTATATTGGGTCCATGTCAGGTGGGAAACATTAGTGGATGCGATCAAAGGAATGTAGGTTGACTCAAAATGAGTTTGGGGAGAACTCAGTTAATTTTTGAGGCTTTCTCTAAATGGCGTCCTGCTGTTTTGTGGTCATTCCTACGGATGTCTCTGGCAGGGTCCAAATCAAAACAACAATTGAATCGCCAGGCTCTTACTGTAATGAGATTTCATTGCATAATGCAACACATATACGTGTTTTTGAGAATGCTGTATGTAGCAGAATCATTATGTATTTTAGTATCAGCAAATTTAGCTGACAGGGCAGGAATATTGGGCAATGGACAGGATGTATCCACAGGTATTTCTGTGTAAGTGAAATACCCTCTTTTATGGTTCATCTTCTTTTCTTGGAGATATTGTCTTAAATGCAGGTCACCTTTATGATTTGTGGGAAAAATTCATTTAAATTTTGATCAGATACAGTAGAAGAGAAATCTATAGCTCAGTGTTGAACTGTGGAGTCCTTGGTACTCTCTGAGCTTGGTTATTTAATTGCAGATGCTTCATTACCTGACTAGTTAACATAATGGGTGCCAGTGAGTGTGTTGTTTGCTCCCTGTTTAGAGCATACCACATCCCCACCAAAATTGGAAGGGCCAACAACTGTATATAAACAGGGAACAAGCCCCACACTCACTGGCACTGATGATGTTACCTAGTTGGGTAATGAAATGTCTGTAAACAAACCACCAAACTCAGAGAGCACCAAACCACCAAACTCAGACTTCACCGTCAAAAGTGCCATAAATACATTTATTGGTCAGGGGTTATTTGAACGGGAATTGGAAATATTGATGTGATAACATGGGACCAGTAAACATTGCACAGGATATTCTCTCTATGGTATAGTGTATATGATGGTTATTCCTGACTGCCTTTCTTTCAGACATTCACATTATCTGTCTCATTTCAACCCCCTTAACTTTTGCTTCTGAATGATTTAAGGTTGAAGATTGAAATTTAATTGACATCTTTACAGTAACTTTGTTCTTGGACAATCAATTCTATCATTATAAATTCCTTGACATATATATGCTTATCAATAATGACCACCACCAATAAGACAAAATGGTTTCTTTTTCTATAGTATTCAGTTTGCATTATATAAGTATGACTGTAGAAAAAGCAGTTAAATGTAGAAGAGATGGAAATGATTGCTGAGACGCTACCTAGAAACATTATGCTGAGAAATAATTATAATTAAATCCCTATTTCAGTTAATTTTGCCTTCCAGGCATTCAGTCAGATTATCAGTCTAATATGATTACCAGCAGTATTTTCTTTCAGTTTGAACTAGATATTAATTGCTGATGTTGCTATGCTTTACCTGATTGGGGATGTTAATTTCTCTAGCTTGTAATGTTCTGCTACATTATCGGTGATACACCTTGTTTGGTGTCTATCCATTTTGAGACAAGTTTCAATATTCTCAGAGCTTCATATTATTTTGAGCTAAATTCCTATTGCATAGGTATTGGCATCTGGACAATGAAAGGGGATTCTCCATACCCTGCTTATGTCTACAAGATTTCTTTTCCAGTATTAGAAGGATAAATATATGGCCCCAACAATTCAATGTTTTACAGAGTTGATGTCCTTATAGCTAGTTCTCAACTTACAGCCACAATTGGGACCAGAATCTTGCTCCTTTAGTGAAGCAGTTAGGTGACCCACCCACATGACGATTTTGTTCAATGACTCTAATCTCGGCTCTTCCATGTGCAGTCATTATCTTCCTACCAAGGATGCCTTGCACCATCCTGCAGGTGTGACTTATGATCTTTCGAAAGTTCTTCTTATGATTGTTGGAACGTTCTTTCTCCAAATTGCTCTAGGAAGACTAGCTAGTGAAAACTATTGTTCTGAAATCTAGCTTTCTAGTACTTTCCTGTGCAGAAGAGAATAACTCTGCTGTGTTACAGAAATGGAATCTTCAAGATCCAAGCCCCATTTCTGCAGCCCATAGGAGGGACTGAGTTCAAGACAGAGACAAAAATCCTTTTGGCCAGCAGCAGCAGTCTGCAACCCTTCCTCCCAGCTTCCCCATTGACTTTCTGGAGAAGCCGGCAGAGAAGATTGCAAATGATGATCAGATGATCGTGGGGTGCTTGGCAAGCAGTTGTAAATGTGAACTGGTGGCCAAATACCTGAAATCTGGATATGTGATTGTGGGTGGGGGAGTAGCCTGATGTTTTATGATGGCTAGAAGTGCTTTATCAGCCATTGTAATTTTGAACAGTTGTTGAACAACTAGCCATAAGTCAAGGACTATCTGTAGTGACTTATGAACAAACCAGTTATCAATGCAGATTATCTTTGGATGATTATATTGAAGTATGACTACCATATATCTGTGAAGATATCTCTTGTAGACTTTCCTTCCTTCCTTCCTTCCTTCCTTCCTTCCTTCCTTCCTTCCTTCCTTCCTTCCTTCCTTCCTTCCTTCCTTCCTTCCTTCCTTCCTTCTCCCTCCCCCTCAAAAAAGTGTTCATATACATATGAAATTCCTTTCCTTTCTCTTTTTTTGATTTGACAAGAAATCTAATTACAAATTATTTTGCAGTTCTGCATCTTCAAGAAACACCACACAATGTATGTATTCACAATTTTTAGATGCAATCATATACCTAATAAATTGGCTTCAGCTTATCCATGAATGGGCTTATCCACAAGAATATTTATTGATTGATTTAAAATATTTATATGACTGCCCATCTTAAGCAATTCTGAGATACTCACAACAACACAAAGGCAATAACTATAAAACAATCATAAAACAATAAAAATAAACCAAAAGATACATTGTAATACTTTTTTAAAAGAGCTGCTATGTCCTTTATCTAATCATGTAGGTTTTCAGCAAAATACCATGAAAAATGGATAATCCATGGATTACCCATGGGTAAGCCAGTTGTGAGAATTAAAATATTAAAAATATTAAGGGTTGGCACATCTGCAGGTGGCACATTTTTTACTTTATTTAAAAATGTCAGGGTTGGCTTATTTGTGGATAGGCTTATATATGAATATATACAATACCTCTCTTATATGAAAGACAATCTCCCAATATTTCAAATGATTAAAAAAAATCTCACTGATCTTGAGATTTTACATTAATAATACTTGGATTTAAGATCTACATAAACAGCGAAATTGATGGGAATCTTCTATTAGAAAGCACACAGTGATTACTTGCTTGATAATATTTTGTTATTTGAAGGTAGAAAGTTGTTTATTGCTATAATGCAGTGACTCATCTTCCTTTATTACGGTCACAGGCCCCATACAGGAAATGCTACTAAAAGTAATAAGATAAAACAAAACAAAAATCTAAAAATGTCAAAACGGTCAGCAAGTAACTGAATTACAACTAGAGGAGACAATGATTTAGTTGGTGCCTCATTTTCACTGCTATACTAAACATATTGTGCAGTTTCTGAGGTAGCTCCATTATTATTAACATCCTTTGTCTACTATTTCTTTCTTTGTATGTTTTTTATAGTATTTTAAATTGCTTTTTATAATTAATAATGATAGGGGTTTTATTTATTTATTTAAAGTTTTTAGCTTTCTTTTATACTGCCCAGAGTTGTTTTTGTGGGAGTGGCAGCTAGACAATAGATAGATAGATAGATAGATAGATAGATAGATAGATAGATAGATAGATAGATAGATAGATAGATAGACAGATGATAGGTAGTTAGATAGATGAGAGAGAGAGAGAGAGAGAGAGAGAGAGAGAGAGAGAGAGAGATCTGAGAGTTGTAGAAGAGGGAAAACAAATTATTCAGAAGTCTATCCATCAGCTTGGAAGGAATGGTTGAATTGTTTTAGAATGTCACCCAGAAATTATATTTTATTTAAACTAGAGAATTGGGAATCTAAATCTACTGTCAACGCTGCAACGAAATTAGCTGAAATCATTTTCACTTCATTTTTGTTTGCCACAGTGGTGGGAAGGGGGATGTGTGCTTTTAAGTTTAGACTAAACAATAAATTGTCTTCTGGGAACCAAGAGGACTGACTGAGTTTTGGTGGGCTGAGGCTTCTGTTAGAAAGCCCGTCAAAGTAATTTATTGGGGAATGTGATTTATGACATGTTATTGGGGTGGGAAATTCAACTTTGTAACATTGTAACCTTTGGGAGGGAACTTCAGTCTTGGTTTCACTTATGATCATGCTGATACTTTGTAGCCAATAAATATGTTCTTTAAGGAAACCTCTTGCCTTGGAGTTCTGTTTTTACTGATCTCATCTATTGGAACCATGACATCTACCTTTTTAAAAGTATTATATCACCTCCAGATTACTTCCTAGAAATAATTTCATTTAATCCTAGAAGTAATTTTAGCAAATTGTATGATGTCCTTAGCCTATGGAGGTTGGTAATTATATTCTAATTTAATGAAATTATAGTTTACGTATTCCCATTAGAAATGTATTCAGCTGGTTGTTCAGGCTTGCAAAGAATTGTCAAATACTTCAGCATCTAATTATGGCTTTAGAAAATATATGTTGCTTGAGCTTATTCAATTTACATTTTCTTGTATTAGAAACAATCATGATTTCTTACGCAGCCTAAAATTGCATCCATCGTCCAGCAGGAATGACCGTAGTATCTCAAAAGCATTTCTGGAATTTGCTCATCTGAATTATATCTCTAGACTAGAAAAAACTAAATAGCCACTTAATTGCAGCTTAGTTCCTCTGCTGCTGCAATGTAGGTACATTCAAATTTGCAGTTGAAATATGGTAGCCCCAAGCCCCAAAGATGTATCTCCACTGGCAGCACTATGACTATAACTGAATAGTTGAGTTCTCCAACATTTATGGCCCACAAACCAGGTGAATATAGGAAATAGAAATATAGTAATATATATCAGTTGTTCAAAAGTTTGTACCCCAGGTGTGAAACATCCACTTCTCTCTCTAGGGACAATAGCATCATCAAAATTCAGTCAACCACATGGAACACTGTGTTTGTTGTTCTCTTTCTGCAGTTCAGACTGGCAAATGCAGAATTAGATTAAGCAAATGTCCAAGAGTCACTGAGTAGAAGAAAGCATAAACAAGGGAAACAGGGCCAGCCTGTGTTCCAAAAAGCATTCAGTCCAGAAAGTCAGGCATTGCAAAATCCAAGTAGCAGAAGAAGGGATTCAATCAAGAAACACTAATAAAATTGCTTAGCCAAGATAAAACCTTTTTTTTTGAAAAATGTTCATTCCGTGTCATTTAATGCTATTGTTTACATTTGCATTCTGCTTTTGAGAGATTTGTATTTTATTTGAATTACACTATGATATGGTTTTAAAGCTGCAGTGAAGAATAACATTAATGAATATTTGGGCTTACTGTAGGGTTACATCAAAAACACTTTACATAATGGACAACATTTATACAGATTTAAATCAAAACAGCTCCTCTGCTGTAAGCTTACATTTGGAAAGACATAACAAAAAAGGAGTTAAAATGAAGAGGGAAGAAAAGAACAAGCAAACTCAAGGTTGTCATTTGTGGAGCACCAACTGCAAGTTGATCTCAAGTTGACTATCTAATGAAAGTTCTCTGAACAAATACTAGAATATACAATCTCAGTTTGTTAACTCTTTCCTCAGAACTTTTTGTTCTGTAGTGTAAGTATATTAATATGCACCTCTAAATGACAAGCAGAGACTTGTATATTGGGTGGGGGTGGGGGGAAACCATGGGTCCTGGGGTCCTGGAAAGATAGCAAACATAGGACATTTAGAACTCTTAAAGGAACAGAATTAGAATTAAAATAACCGAGTTGGAAGGGATCTTGTAGATCATTTAGTCTAACCCCTGCCCAAGCAGGAGAACCCACACCATTTCTGACAGATGGCAGTCCAGTCTCTTCTTGAAACCTTCTAGTGTTGAAGCTCCCACAACATCTGAAGGCAATGGTTGATTGTTCTCACTATTGGAAAATTTCTCCTTATTTCTAGGTTAAATCTCTCCTTGATCAGTTTCCATCCATTATTCCTTATATGACCTTCAGGTGCTTTGGAAAATAGGTTGCTCCCTTCCTCTCTGTGATAGCTCCTCAAATATTGGAACACTGCTATCATGTCTCTCCTGGTCCTTCTCTTCACTAGACTAGCCATGCCCATTTCCTGTAACCAGTCCCCTAATCATCTTTGTTTTTCTCTACACTTTTTCAATTGTCTCAACATCTTTTTTATAATAGTAATAGTAATAGTAATAGTAGTAAAGTTGGAAGGGACCTTGGAGGTCATCTAGTCCAACCCCCTGCTCGGGCAGGAAACCCTACGCTATTTCGGACAAATGGCTGTCCAGTCTCTTCTTAAAAACTTCCAGTGTTGGAGCATTTACTGCTTCTGGAGGCAAGCTGTTCCACTGATTAATTGTTCTCACTGTCAGGAAGTTTCTCCTTAGTTCTAGGTTGCTTCTCTCCTTGATTAGTTTCCACCCGTTGCTTCTTGTCCTGCCTTCAGGTGCTTTGGAAAATAGCTTAATTCCCTCTTCTTTATGGCAGCCCCTGAGATATTGGAATACTGCTATCATGTCCCCCCTTGTCCTTCTCTTCGTTAAACTAGACATACCCAATTCTCGCAACCGATGTGGAGACCAATGTGGAGACCAAAACTGGTTGCAGTATTCTAGGTGTGGTCTTACTGAGGCTTTATAGAGTGATATTAGTACCTCACACAATCTTGATTGAATCCCTCTGTTAATGAAACTTAGGATTGCATTGGCCTTTTTGGCTGCCACTGTACACTGTTGGCTCATATTTAATTGATTGTCCACTAAGACTCCAAATCCCTCTCACAGTTGCTGCTGTTAAGCCTGGTTTCACCCAATTATATGTGTACTTTGGGTTTTTCTTGCCTAAGTGTAAGACTTTACTTTTCTCTACATTGAATTTCATTTTGTTAGATAGGGCCCTGTGTTCAAATCTCTCAAGATCCATCTGGTTCTTGAGCCTATCATCTAGGTGTTGGCTATTCCTGTCAGCTTAGTATCCTCTGCAAATTTAATAAGTTCCCCTTCTATTCCCTCATATAAGTCATTTATAAATATATTGAAGAGTACTGGGCCTAAGACAGAATCTTGTAGTACCCCACTGCTTACCTCCCTCCATGTAGATGTAGTACCATTAAGGACTACTTGTTGAGTACGGTTTGTCAGCCAGTTACAAATCCATCTGATGGTGATGCTATCTATCCCTCTTCTGACTTCTTCAGTTTCATACATTTTTTTTTACAATTGAACTTGGAATGGAACTTTACACATCACCCAAAGTTGGTGATTTGTGAAGGTAACCAATCAACCTTCTACCTTCCCCACATGTTTTGCATATCACTCAATTGATTTTGCTCAGTCAACCAGCCTAAGATTTATTCTTTTTTCAGACATTCCAAATCTTCCTATTTTCAACTAAATCAATAGATTGTGTCCAAAAGTACCTTTTGTAATTTGGAATTGATCAAATGTCATTCTGGCTTCAGCTGTTATTGCATTATAGACAGACAGATTGCCCTGATATTAAGCAAAGCATCCTCCTTCAATATGCCAAATACTGATGTTTTCCTTGACTAACAATTATTTTATTTCACAAGAGGATGTTAGATGAAAATACAGAAGAATGTTATATTGTACTTCAGATTCCAAAAGCACCATTTTCCTATGCCACATTTTGCATTCCAGTCTTTGCTTCATTGTGCAGAACAATTATTCCACTGGGTCCTACCTGCCTGTGGGTGAAACTTAATCTAATTATTCTTAAACAATGCAACTAAATTCTCATGGGGTTTAATCCAATGCCTGTTAAGAGCTGCAACTACACTCTTCAAGAGCCACAATAATATGGCATAGCTTACCCCAATCTAAGGCTCCCTCACCAGACATGCCATAATTCACAGTCAGCATGATTCACAGTCAGCATGATTACTCATGATGGCTAGGAATTAGGGGGAATTGAAGCCTCACATATCTGATAGTCATCAGGTTAGAGAAAGATGCTCTAATTTATCATTCATCTGGACCTACAACTATACAGTTTACCTTTAGGCTTATCTGTGTAAATTACCGTGAATTGGGTGACAAACGATCTTTTAGCTTAATCAGATTTATTATGGAAATAAAATGCGATTCTAGAGTTCCATAGATGGAGAAGATCAGATGGTGATAAGTTCTAAACATGATTTCTTATTGTGGCTTGGTGATTTTTTTTTTTTGCTCACAAGCTTTGCATACTTCTTCTGGCAAAGCTAACTAAGGCAGGGAGTGGCTGGATGAAATAAACTCTCTGATGCATGTTATTGATTGGAGTTGCCTTGCAAAAGTTTGGCAAGTATCACTATTAGTATAAATGATATAACTCCTGAAATTGTAAAGCATCAATCCTGGTCCCAGTAATGCTATTCAGACAAAAAAAATGTCACAACATTGTGTCACAAACTCAACTCTTTTCATACTTGCACAGCAATGTTGTGTCTTTCTATGTAAGGAGTGGAGCTTACGTAACATCAGAAGGCTTGTCTTGTGATACAATACTTCTCAATGCGCCATTCACAGGAATGCCTAGATCTGGTACAATGGCAGTTCTAGACCTTCCTTTCCATGAAAATCCAATGCTATTCTGGACAATGAATGCATTATCAATAGGCCAGATAGCTGGGCTGGAACATCAGGTTTTGCTCTATTCCCTTAATAGGAATCCCCTATTTCTATAACATGGAATGTTCTCCATTATTTTTTCTAGTCCTTCACTGTAAATGCCATTCCAAATAGGTAAGGACAGAGAAGCAGAAAAAGATACTAAACAGGTAATAGAACTACGTATATACAACCACCATGAAACCCTCAAGGGTCAATTCATTTATTCAGAAGAAGGAGAGTGCAAAAGTTGGCTTGAAACTCAACATTAAGAAAACCAAAATCATGGCATCCGGCCCTCTCAATTCCTGGCAAATAGATGGGGAAGAAATGGAGGTAGTGACAGATTTTATTTTTTTGGGCTCCAAGATCATCTCAGATGGGGACTGCAGCCAAGAAATTAAAAGATGCTTGCTCCTGGGGAGGAAAGCTATGGCAAATCTAGACAGCATAGTAAAAAGCAGAGACATCACCCTGCCAACAAAAGTGCGTATAGTCCAGGCCATGGTTTTCCCAGTTGCAATGTATGGCTGTGAAAGTTGGACCATAAGAAAGGCTGAGCGCCAAAGAATTGAGGCCTTTGAACTATGGTGCTGGAGAAGACTCCTGCGAGTCCCTTGGACTGCAAGGCGTTCAAACCGGTCAGTCCTAGAAGAGATCAACCCCGACTGCTCTTTAGAAGGCCAGATCCTGAAGTTGAAACTCAAATACTTTGGCCACCTAATGAGAAGGAAGGACTCACTGGAGAAGGGCCTAATGCTGGGAAAGATTGAGGGCAATAGAAGAAGGGGACGACAGAGAATGAGATGGCTGGATGGAGTCACTGAAGCAGTAGGTATGAACTTAAATGGACTCCAGAAGATGGTAGAGGACAGGAAGACATGGAGGAACATTGTCCATGGGGTCGTGATGGGTCGGACATGACTTCGCAATTAACAACAACAACAAAGAGCACCTGGTACACAGAGAGAAGAAGGCATACAAGCATATAGCAGATGTGGAGGACAGGAAAGATCATGGTTATATGAAGTCATAATCATGATCTGAAGGCAGAGTGGGAATGTCTATACTACTCTCCTAGGAATCTACTATATTTTAACATTAGGGTTTAGGTGCCTCCCATACAAACATTATTAAAATTTAATAAATATAAATTTAATAACCAAGTAAACAAATAAAATAAGCACCCATTGCTGATTTGTCATTGTGAGAAGGGGGAAGGGAGACAATTTTATTTCTTCCCATTTTGGTCCTGTCACTCCTGGATAATTGGGGATGGAGGGGCTTAGGATGGTAGGAGCCCTTGTGGTGCAGTGGTTAGAAGGCAGTATTGCAGGCTAACTCACTGCTCACTGCCAGGAGTTCAATCCTGACCAGTTCAAGGTTGACTCAGTCTTCCATCCTTCTGAAGTTGGTAAAATGAGGACCCAGATTGTTGGGGGCAATAGAGCTCTAAAGCAGCATGTAGCGATATGTAAATCTAAGTGCTATTGCTATTGTTATAAATAATTGCATATAGATTTTCTGCTGAAGATTGTTAGCTCAGATAGGAAGCACCGCTGGGAAAAGAGGTCATAGAGAGAAAAAATTTTAAAAGAAAGAAAAAAATTGAACCTGTATAGTATCAACTTAGACCAGCAGAGAAAGTATCTTAGACATAAAAAAACTTCAACAATTTTATCTCTGCCTCTTCCTCCCCACCCCTTGTACTCCTCTCTTGCTATTATCAGATGAAATGTCAGGAAAACCAGAAACAATGTCTTGTTAGTATTTATTGGGACAAACAGTGACATAATCATAGTACATTTGCTGTACATTAAACTACAGCACTGGATTTTCAATATGTAATTCTCACTTCTTCTTCTTCTTCTTTTTTTTTTTTTTTTAAAAAAAGACATTTTACTTTAAATGCTCCAGAAATGTACGTAAATTAAGGATGGGTGGAGATCTATTTTCATTTTCCCTTTGAGTCGTGTTAACTGTATTCATTTAATTTCCATATAAAATCCAATATTACAAAAGAAATTGCACAGAAGAATGTATTTGAATGTTTAAACTTGTGCTTTGGCAGCCATTACATTATTCATTGAAACTATATTAATGATTCAGTAAAACAATGCAACCTTATGAAGAAAATGGTTTATCAAAGCAGCAATTAAGAGAAATAGCCTTTCTTCTGAAATTCACATGAGATAATTCTTTTCAGTCTAATTTTACCATCTGACTACTGTATAGTCACTTCCCATTTCACAAACTTGATATTCTATTTCACGTCTGCCACTTGGATGATGTATGAGCAACAGGGGAGCTGATTATGAGTTTTTGACAGCTACACCTGTATTGACCTGTAAATTGAGTCTACATCCAATGTTACATTAGAACTCGGATAGGAGACCACCAGGGGATTCTAGGCTGTGAGCTAGACTGAGAGGCAAACACATGCTACAGAAATCCTGGAGGAAGGCAATAGCAAATCCTCTTTGATATTATCGTCAGAAAACAGAGTGGACCAGGAGTCAAGTTCAGCTAAGGAGATGTTACACTTTCTTTAGCCCACAGAAGAAGAAAACACCAAACTATATACCTCAGGGTTTTTTTGGAGGATACAGCAGAACAACCTCAAAAAGAAAACAAGGAAAATTACTCTTTTTAGAATGCCGTTTCCTACTATGTATAAGAAATTTCAATCACAAAATAATACAGATGGTCCTCAGTGTATGACCACATAACTGGGCCTAAAATTTATGTTGCTAAGCGAGACAATTGTTAAGTGGGCTTTGCCCCATTTTATGACCTTTCTTGCCACCATCGTTAAGTGAATCACTGCAGTTGTTAATAACATGGCCGTTAAGTGAATCTGGCTTTCCCATTGATTTTGGTTGTCAGAAGGTCACAAAAGGTGATCACGTGATCCCAGGACACTGCAACCATCACAAACACATGCCAGGGTGCCAAGCACCTGAATTTTGATCACGTGACCATGGGGATGCTGCAATGGTCATAAGTGTGAAAAATAGTCATAAGTCACTCTTTTCAGTGCCACTGTACATTTTAAGAGTCACTAAATATTGTTAGAGAAAAAACTACTTTTTTTCCTAATGGTACAAAGTCAAGGAATCCACCTGTTTTTACCAAAGCCATCCAGAATCATAGGTGCTTCTGCACACGCTTCCCTAGCAGATGATCTGTAATGAGAGGGCATCATTTCCTGAAGAATAACCTGGAAGTATGAAGATTCATTCTTTTAGTCCTTGGAGAATTCATCTACTTTAAGTACACAATCCAAATTATTTACTGAATTAAGCGGAGTCTACTTTGAAACGGATAGGGGATCACTGTGAAGAATTATACCACATCATGAGTATACAATGTATTACCTTGCTTTATTGTGATTTATCTTTTTTAATAAACCAAAATAGCTATCTCTGATTAAACTTTATTACTTTTCCAAATATTTATTTATTGGATTTTTGAGGCCGCCTACCTTCCGAAAGACTCAGGGCAATTAATATTTTTAAATACTTAGAGCATCTTGAAGAATACATATACCTACCGTATGCAGGTGGTTCTCGACTTACAACAGTTCATTTAGTGACCGTTCAAAGTTACAATAGCCACTGAAAAAAGTGACTTAAAAGTCGAGGACTACCTGACTTTAAAATGAGTTTCTTAAGTATTACAACATAGAAAGTAGTTGACTTACAGTTGTATATTGGAACACTAGAAGAGAGAGTCAAGGTATTTTCCAAAGCACCTGAAGGCAGGACAAGAAGCAACGGATAGAAACTGATCAAGGAGAGAAGCAACCTAGAACTAAGGAGAAACTTCCTGACAGTTAGAACAATTAACCAATGGAACAACCTGCCTCCAGAAGCAGTGAATGCTCCAACACTGGAAGTTTTTAAGAAGAGACTGGACAGCCATTTGTCTGAAATGGTGTAGGGTTTCCTGCCTGAGCAGGGGGTTGGACTCGATGACCTCCAAGGTCCCTTCCAACTTTATTATTATTATCGATCATCGCACAGTCAGCCAGATGTTCAGACTGGATTTGGCATTTTGTCTACCTATCGAGTCCTTACCCAGGACCTGGGATAGGCAGATGTGGATGTTTGATGGTATTACAGATATCGTCGCAGGATGGAAGCAGTTCCTAATAAGGCCGCCTTTTGCAATTGACTAATAGCGAATTTGTCAATGCCAATGGTGTTCAAGTGGTGCTCCAGTTGTTTTGGGATTGCACCCAAGGAGCCTATGACTATTGGTACTACCCTTGCTTGCTTTTGCCACAGTCTTTCTATTTCTATTTGTAGGTCTTTGTATTTTGTTATCTTCTCCAGTTCTTTCTCTTCTATTCTGCTATCTCCAGGCACTGCCACGTCCACTATCCAGACTTTTTTGTCTTTCTTATCGACAATTGTTAAGTCTGGGGTGTTATGTTGCAGGTGCTTGTCTGTTTGAATTCTGAAGTCCCAGAGCAGTTTAATTTTATCATTTTCTATGACTTTCTCTATTTTATGATCCCACCAGTTTTTGCTTACAGGCAAATGATATTTTTTGCAGATCTTCCAATGCACCATTGTTGCTACTTTGTCATGCCGCTGCTTGTAATCAGTTTGTGCAATCTTCTTGCAACAGCTTACCAAGTGGTCCACTGTTTCTTCAGCTTCTTTGCATAGGCGGCACTTACTGTCTGTTGCTGTCTTCTCAATTTTGACTTTGTATGCATTTGTCCTTAAGGCTTGGTCTTGTGCAGCCAGAATTAGTCCCTCGGTCTCTTTCTTCAATTTTCCTGCTCTTAGCCATTGCCAGGTTTTATTATTATCTGCTTTCCCAGCTATTTTTTTCATGTATTGGCCATGTAGTGCTTTGTCTTCCCATGCCTCTATTCTGTTCTTCATTTGGTCTTTCTTGTAGGCCAGTTTGGTCTCTCCAGTAGTTAGTAAGCCTTCCTGATATACTAATTTCAGTACATCTTCATCATTGTTCTTCAGATATTCTTCCAAAGCCATTTTTTCTTCTTCAACCTCTGATGTACTTGTAGCATTCCACGCCCACCTATTTGCCTTGGTAGATAAAGTCTATCAATGTCACTGCGTGGATGCAGGGCATGATTCATTGTCATTATTTTTCTGGTCTGCCTATCCATTGCTTTTAGTTCTGCTTGAGTCCAGTCCACTATTCCAGCTGTGTACCTAATGACTGGGATTGCCCAGGTGTTGATTGCCTTTATGGTATTTCCTCCATTGAGTTTGGATTTTAAGATCTTCTTCACTCTCTTGATGTATTCACCTCTAATCTTTTTCTTGACTTCAGTGTGCTTGATGTTGTCAGCTTGAAGGATACCCAAGTATTTGTAGTACTCTTCCTCATCCAGACTCTTAATGTTATTTTCGTGGGGCATCTTGATTCCTTCAGTTTTCATTATTTTTCCTTGTTTGATAGTAAGTGTGGCACATTTGTCCAAGCCAAACTCCATTACAATATCTTGGCTATATATACGGACAGTGTTGAGCAGCGATTCTATTTCAGATGATGTTTTTCCATACAGCTTCAGATCATCCATATAAAGGAGGTGGGATAGTCTGGCAGATGTTTTTGATGTTTGATAGCCATATCCTGAGTTATTCAGTATTGTTGACAGAGGAAACAGTGCAATAACAAATAGTAATGGTGATAATGAATCTCCTTGAAATATTCCTCTCTTGATATTAACCTCTCCCAGCCTCTCACCATTGATCTGCAACTGTGTCTTCCATTGTGCCATCGATCTTTGCACAAATTTTCTGATGTTTCTACTGACTCCTGTTATTTCTAGGCACTTTATTATCCAATCATGTGGCAGAGAGTCAAATGCCTTTTTGTAGTCAATCCATGCCACATTCAGGTTGGTCTTCCTTCTCTTGCAGTTTTCCAAGATCATTTTGTCTATTAGGAGTTGATCTTTTGTTCCTCTGCTATTGGGGCGGTTTCCTTTCTGCTCAGGTGGAAAGAGATTGTTTTCAACTAGATGCTGTTGTACTGCATCAGCTACCACACCAGTTAGTAATTTGAAAGTTGTTGGTAAGCAGGTAATTGGCCTGTAGTTACCTGGTGTTGCCCCTTTTGCTGGATTTTTCATTATTAGGTAGGTTTTCCCAGTTGTTAGCCACTTTTCAATTTCTCCTCCTTGTAATATATTGTTGAACTGTTTGGCAATGAGTGGGTGTATAACAGTTAGATGTTTCAACCAAAACCCATGCAGTTCATCTTCACCTGGTGCTGACCAATTTTTGATTTTCTTTGCTCTTTTTTCTACCATTTTTGTTGTTATTACTAGTTCTTTCATTTCAACTTCTGTTTTATTTGCATCCACCTCTTTTAACCAAGCCGCATCCTTGTTGTATTTCTTTGGGTTATCCCATATCTGCTTCCAGAACTGCACTGTTTCTTCCTTGTCAGGTACTGACTGATTCTTGCAGTTTCTCCATTGATGGATTGGTAGAAACGTTTCTGATTGGATTGAAATTGGAGGTTCTGCCTATAGTTTGCAATTCGAGCTTCATATCTACTGATTTTCCTGGCTATAGCTGTTATTTGTTGCTTTATTATTTCCAGTGCTTCCTTGATCTTCCTTGTTTCTAAGTGGTATTTCTTGATTAGGTATTCTTTGGTCTTCTTGTTCTTCAGCTTCTTTTCTTTCATCTGTTCTAGCTTGCTTGCATGTGATCTTAACTTGCTGATCTTATTTTCTAGTCTAACCTTCCATTTTTCTGGTGCACTGTTTGTTTGTTTTTCTTCTTTGTTGATTTTGCATCCCAGGTATTCTGTTATAACTGCAGCTGTGCTGTACATTAGTTGGTTTGTTTCTTGCAGTGAATTGGTGCTTATACTTGATATTGCAATATTTGCATCTTTTAATGCTTGTGCTAGCTGTTTCTTTGGAACAAGCTTCAATGCAGGTAGCCTTATTCTGTTGTTTTTGTGCTGTTCTAGATGCTCAGTTATTCTTTGTTTCAATTCTTTTATTTCTTTAGTTAGAGGGTTTTGTTCTTCCTGAGGAAGAGGTGCCTGGTTTCCAAATGAGAACAGTTGTATATCTCTGCTGGATTCCTTCACTGCCAACTCCCCCTGGTTTGCCTCTACATTCTGAATTACTTCTGGTAAGGCTTTGATTTCTTTGCCCTGGGTAAACCTTTGCAGTTCGTCCAATTCTGTTTCTGTGAATACTTTATTTCGTGTTATAAATCGGCGTTGATCTGCTAGTCTCTGTTCTGTTATTTCTGATTCTGGATGTTGTTCTTTCCAGAACTGGTGCATTCGTTTTAGATATCCTCTTCTTGTTGGACTTGATCTGTAGTAACAGATCATTATTTCTTTGTTTTCCATCACTGTGTATCTGCGACGGGTAAACACCTTTTCTTCCAGTAGTTCTGCAGCTGCTGGCCCTGGTTGCTCAGCCAACAGTCCTGAGTCCTGTAACCCATTTTTCACCAGATATCCAGGAACTCCAATATCTAGTGCGGACCTTGTTAACCCGGGCGACGTCCGAGCCGGTATGGCATTCTGCAATTTACGTCTCACCATATTTTTTATGGGAGAGACACTCTTTGTCTGACTCCTCTGATGAGACCTGTCCAGTATGGTTGAACCTCTGGCATAGCTCTCATCTTCCTCAGAGTACACAAGCCCCACAACCACGTCAAGGTAGTGCCTCACTGGGGGTTATTATTATTATTATTCAATCATCGCACAGTCAGCCAGATGTTCAGACTGGATTTGGCATTTTGTCTACCTATCGAGTCCTTACCCAGGACCTGGGATAGGCAGATGTAGATGTTTGATGGTATTACAGGTATCGTCGCAGGATGGAAGCAGTTCCTAATAAGGCCGCCTTTTGCAATTGACTAATAGCGAATTTGTCAATGCCAATGGTGTTCAAGTGGTGCTCCAGTTGTTTTGGGATTGCACCCAAGGAGCCTATGACTATTGGTACTACCCTTGCTTGCTTTTGCCACAGTCTTTCTATTTCTATTTGTAGGTCTTTGTATTTTGTTATCTTCTCCAGTTCTTTCTCTTCTATTCTGCTATCTCCAGGCACTGCCACATCCACTATCCAGACTTTTTTGTCTTTCTTATCGACAATTGTTAAGTCTGGGTGTTATGTTGCAGGTGCTTGTCTGTTTGAATTCTGAAGTCCCAGAGCAGTTTAATTTTATCATTTTCTATGACTTTCTCTATTTTATGATCCCACCAGTTTTTGCTTACAGGCAAATGATATTTTTTGCAGATCTTCCAATGCACCATTGTTGCTACTTTGTCATGCCGCTGCTTGTAATCAGTCTGTGCAATCTTCTTGCAACAGCTTACCAAGTGGTCCACTGTTTCTTCAGCTTCTTTGCATAGGCGGCACTTACTGTCTGTTGCTGTCTTCTCAATTTTGACTTTGTATGCATTTGTCCTTAAGGCTTGGTCTTGTGCAGCCAGAATTAGTCCCTCGGTCTCTTTCTTCAATTTTCCTGCTCTTAGCCATTGCCAGGTTTTATTATTATCTGCTTTCCCAGCTATTTTTTTCATGTATTGGCCATGTAGTGCTTTGTCTTCCCATGCCTCTATTCTGTTCTTCATTTGGTCTTTCTTGTAGGCCAGTTTGGTCTCTCCAGTAGTTAGTAAGCCTTCCTGATATACTAATTTCAGTGCATCTTCATCATTGTTCTTCAGATATTCTTCCAAAGCCATTTTTTCTTCTTCAACCATCTGATGTACTTGTAGCATTCCACGCCCACCTATTTGCCTTGGTAGATAAAGTCTATCAATGTCACTGCGTGGATGAAGGGCATGATTCATTGTCATTATTTTTCTGGTCTGCCTATCCATTGCTTTTAGTTCTGCTTGAGTCCAGTCCACTATTCCAGCTGTGTACCTAATGACTGGGATTGCCCAGGTGTTGATTGCCTTTATGGTATTTCCTCCATTGAGTTTGGATTTTAAGATCTTCTTCACTCTCTTGATGTATTCACCTCTAATCTTTTTCTTGACTTCAGTGTGCTTGATGTTGTCAGCTTGAAGGATACCCAAGTATTTGTAGTATTCTTCCTCATCCAGACTCTTAATGTTATTTTCGTGGGGCATCTTGATTCCTTCAGTTTTCACTATTTTTCCTTGTTTGATAGTAAGTGTGGCACATTTGTCCAAGCCAAACTCCATTACAATATCTTGGCTATATATACGGACAGTGTTGAGCAGCGATTCTATTTCAGATGATGTTTTTCCATACAGCTTCAGATCATCCATGTAAAGGAGGTGGGATAGTCTAGCAGATGTTTTTGATGTTTGATAACCATGTCCTGAGTTATTCAGTATTGTTGACAGAGGAAACAGTGCAATAACAAATAGTAATGGTGATAATGAATCTCCTTGAAATATTCCTCTCTTGATATTAACCTCTCCCAGCTTTTCACCATTGATCTGCAACTGTGTCTTCCATTGTGCCATCGATTTTTGCACAAATTTTCTGATGTTTCTACTGACTCCTGTTATTTCTAGGCACTTGATTATCCAATCATGTGGCAGAGAGTCAAATGCCTTTTTGTAGTCAATCCATGCTACATTCAGGTTGGTTTTCCTTCTCTTGCAGTTTTCCAAGATCATTTTGTCTATTAGGAGTTGATCTTTTGTTCCTCTGCTATTGGGGCGGTTTCCTTTCTGCTCAGGTGGAAAGAGATTGTTTTCAACTAGATGCTGTTGTACTGCATCAGCTACCACACCAGTTAGTAATTTGAATGTTGTTGGTAAGCAGGTAATTGGCCTGTAGTTACCTGGTGTTGCCCCTTTTGCTGGATTTTTCATTATTAGGTAGGTTTTCCCAGTTGTTAGCCACTTTTCAATTTCTCCTCCTTGTAGTATATTGTTGAACTGCTTGGCAATGAGTGGGTGTATAACAGTTAGATGTTTCAACCAAAACCCATGCAGTTCATCTTCACCTGGTGCTGACCAATTTTTGATTTTCTTTGCTCTTTTTTCTACCATTTTTGTTGTTATTACTAGTTCTTTCATTTCAACTTCTGTTTTATTTGCATCCACCTCTTTTAACCAAGCCGCATCCTTGTTGTATTTCTTTGGGTTATCCCATATCTGCTTCCAGAACTGCACTGTTTCTTCCTTGTCAGGTACTGACTGATTCCTTGCAGTTTCTCCATTGATGGATTGGTAGAAACGTTTCTGATTGGATTGAAATTGGAGGTTCTGCCTATAGTTTGCAATTCGAGCTTCATATCTACTGATTTTCCTGGCTATAGCTGTTATTTGTTGCTTTATTATTTCCAGTGCTTCCTTGATCTTCCTTGTTTCTAAGTGGTATTTCTTGATTAGGTATTCTTTGGTCTTCTTGTTCTTCAGCTTCTTTTCTTTCATCTGTTCTAGCTTGCTTGCATGTGATCTTAACTTGCTGATCTTATTTTCTAGTCTAACCTTCCATTTTTCTGGTGCACTGTTTGTTTGTTTTTCTTCTTTGTTGATTTTGCATCCCAGGTATTCTGTTATAACTGCAGCTGTGCTGTACATTAGTTGGTTTGTTTCTTGCAGTGAATTGGTGCTTATACTTGCTATTGCAGTATTTGCATCTTTTAATGCTTGTGCTAGCTGTTTCTTTGGAACAAGCTTCAATGCAGGCAGCCTTATTCTGTTGTTTTTGTGCTGTTCTAGATGCTCAGTTATTCTTTGTTTCAATTCTTTTATTTCTTTAGTTAGAGGGTTTTGTTCTTCCTGAGGAAGAGGTGCCTGGTTTCCAAATGAGAACAGTTGTATATCTCTACTGGATTCTTTCACTGCCAACTCCCCCTGGTTTGCCTCTACATTCTGAATTACTTCTTGTAAGGCTTTGATTTCTTTGCCCTGGGTAAACCTTTGCAGTTCGTCCAATTCTGTTTCTGTAAATACTTTATTTCGTGTTATAAATCGGCGTTGATCTGCTAGTCTCTGTTCTGTTATTTCTGATTCTGGATGCTGTTCTTTCCAGAATTGGTGCATTCGTTTTAGATATCCTCGTCTTGTTGGACTTGATCTGTAGTAACAGATCATTATTTCTTTGTTTTCCATCACTGTGTATCTGCGACGGGTAAACACCTTTTTATTATTTATTATTTATTATTTTATTATTTTATTATTATTATTATTATTATTATTATTATTATTATTATTATTACTTTCTTCTTCAAATGACATAGTCCATCTAGACATCCTCACCGTGTCTTGATCAACTTGAAAAATCCATGCCCTGCTTTGTAATGGTCTCCTTGGTTCTGAAAGAATATTGCTGAGCTTGGCTGTTCCACGTTCTTCATTATTTGTGTTGGAAGCATCTTCAAATTATAGACATATAGCCTTCAATACTGGGTAAATAAAATAGGTCACAAAAATATTAAATGGCTGTTTTACAAGTCTAAACTTGCTCATATTTTGCACTGAAAGAAAAAGAGTCAGACACCCAGATGTAAAAGTGCGATCAAAAATGGATTTAGGAAAGTCATTTGAAATGCTCCCGTGCCAATTTGCTGGTGTTCATCTGTAAAGAATATACACCACCAAAAGAGTACAGTATACAGCCCTCCTCTTTTGCAAAAATCAGATGAAACTGCCCAGTTTTGCAAAAACAAAGTATTTCTAAGTTATCTATTCCTAAGGGTAAACATTTCCTTCAGCATGTGTGCTCTTTTCTTTTTCTGATAAAAAGCTACACTTATATGAACACTTATTATCCATGAGTATACTATATGTTCTCAGGTCAGGGGGATGATTCACACCTTTTGTGCTTGTCAAGCTAAATGTGTTTTCTATATGGAGCATTCAGCTAGTTGTGAGTATGTACTAACACAATAATAAAGTGTGCTTAAAACAATAGCCCAACATTTCTTCCAGTATTCCGGGAGCTCTGATTCATACCTGGACATAGCTTAGATGTCATGGCCTTATTAGCTTTGCAAAGTAGATGAGACACTCATTCTGCTTAGTGGCCCAGGGTTAAAGTAGAACTGCCAGTGGTAATAATATATTATTATTTACTTCATTCAAAATAATTAATTCCCAGTACCATGTTTTTCTTTGAGTATGGAAGGTCTGTTTAATTAACCCATTGCTCCAAGGTGCTTTGCAAGTCCATGTTCAAATTCACTAAATTCCAAATATTGCATCCCCAGTCTTCATCCTCCCAGGCGTTTTGAGTAAATCAACTTTTATATCTCTTTCTTAATTTCAAGTACAGTAGAGACAGAATTCCTTCATTAATATCTGTGGGGAAATTTCCCCTGTGATCAATAGAGTTTTTAATCCATTGAAAGCAGGTCTACAAAACAAAACAAGCTGATTGGTCAACATTATTTTACTTTCTCGAAATGACTGCGAGGAAAATTTGAAGGAGCGAGTACACTGTATGAGAAACTCTGCATGTAAGGAATAGTTTATGAAAAAATGGCCAGGTTCTGTGCATTCATTGTGGGGCAAGAGACTTGGAATTCAAGTGGCAAACGTATTTTGAGTTCAGCATTGATATCATTCATTCATTCATTCATTCATTCATTCATTCATTCACACTATCATGCATTCAATTTCTATGGTCACCCAACTCAACCAAGTGACTCTGGCAAATCTAAAATGATAAAACAATTAAAAGAATTCTAAAACATTAAAACAATAAAAACATCCATAAAATAAATGTACAGACAGCACCCATGATGATTAAAGCCAAATAACAGGGCCCTTGACACATTCTGAGCCCCAAGCCCAACTAAATAATAGAGTTTTCAAAACTTTGCAAAAAGCTAACAGTGTTGGGGCCATTCCAATCTCCAAGGGGAGAATATCTCATAAGGCAGGGGCTATAGCAGAAAAAAAAACCTGTCTTCTAGTTCCTACCAGTTGACACACTTTGACTGATGGGATCTGCAATATGCCCAAATTGTTGGATCTGATTGAATGGGTAGAAACTCTTAGAAAAATATGGTCTCTCAGGTAATCCAGTCCCAAGCCATGCAGGACTTTAAAGGTGACAACCAGCATCTTGAATTGCACCCAGAAACACATTGGAAACCAGTGCAGCTAATGGAGTAGTGGTGTAACCTGTGTCATGTAGCTGGCACCATTTATTACCCATGCAGCTGCATTTCCCACCAGTTAAAGTTTCTGAATGCTTTTCAAGGGCAGCCATGTGTAGTGTGCATTACAGTAATCTAGGCAGTAGGTTACAAGGATACATGGGTGGTAGTGAACAAGGCCTCCTGGTACAGGAATAGGCACAACTGGAGCGCTACCCAAAGATATGCAAAGGCTCTCTTAGCCACAGCTCTTCAAGCAGGAGCTATGAGTCTAGGAGGACCCCCAAATTGTGCACCAGGTCTGTCTGAGGTAGTGCAACTCCACCCAGATCTAGAGATGGAAGAACCTTGTCTGCGGAAGGTCCAAGTAACCCACAGCCACACCATCTTGCTCTGGTTGAGTCAGAGCCTGGTTTGCCCCATCCAGACCCAAACAGCCTCCAGACACTGAGATAACTGAGCAGATGGCTATGAATGTAGGAACTGAAGAACTAATTGGGGATGTAAGCAAATCTTTTGCAAGCTGTCAACTGAGCTTTCATGAGAAAATCAATGCTTCTAGCAAGAAGTAAATCAGTCTTTAATTCTCTTAGTCCACAACTTGACCTTTCTCTGCTATAAAGCTTTCTGGTAATTAGAAAATTATGCTGTTATGCAAATATAGGTAATTAATCCAAATTGTAATTATTCTTAGAAGTTTCCTACAAGATCCTATCTTCCTCTTTTTTCTGTAAACAGATTGGCATTACCACTTGAGAAATATGTCTAGTTATTCCGAAAGGATTTCTTTTTTCTAATTCCCTCATGAAAACTCCTTCCCATAAAGCACTTGAATATCAAACCATTTTTTTCTCACATAGTTCAGATTTTTCTCATCTTTCATCATTAATTGTGGATGATCTCTTGACAAATTACAAACATAAAACACAAAACAAAATCTGTTCTAAATTGTACTTTTCCAACAATTATACTTCCTTTCTAAAGCTCAGCATAATTGTGATTATCCACATTTTGGTGATATCCTTTTCAAGTTTTCGTAAGGCTCAGCTTTGGATCAACAAAGGTCACTCAATTAATATTTAAGATGTCAAATAGTAGCAAAAGTATGGGTTTCCCCTGTCCAGCTATATCCAACTTTAGGATGTGGTAGTCATCTCATCCCTTTATGGATTACTGCCTTGTCGTGGCGAAGGGGCTTGCGTAACTCAATGAAGCTATAAGCTATGCTGTGCAGGGCCACCCAAGATGGACAGGTTATAGCAGAGAGTTCTGACAAAATGTGATCCACTGGAGAAGGAAATGGCAAACCACTCCAGTACCTTTGCCACGAAAACCCCATGGACAGTACTAAAAGGCAAAAAGATATGACGCTGGAAGATGAGCCCCTCAGGTCGGAAGGTGTCCAATATGCTACTGGGGAAGAGCAGAGGGCTAGTACTAGTAGCGCCAGAAAGAATGAAGCGACTGGGACAAAGCCGAAAGGACGCTCAGCTGTGGATATATCTGGTGGTGAAAGGAAAGTCCGATGCTGTAAAGATTTTTTCTCCATAGGAACCTGGAATGTAAGATCCATGAATCAAGGCAAGCTAGACGTAGTCAAAAAAGAGATGACAAGACTGAACATCGACATCTTAGGAATCAGCGAACTAAAATGGACAGGAATGGGTGAATTTAACTCAGATGACCATCAGGTATACTACTGTGGGCAAGAATCCCTCAGAAGAAATGGAGTAGCCTTCATAGTCAATAAAAGAATAGGAAAAGCAATATTGGGATACAATCCCCAAAATGACAGAATGATCTCAATTCGAATCCAAGGCAAACCATTCAATATCACAATAGTCCAAATCTATGCTCCAACTACTGGTGCTGAAGAGGATGAAATTGACCAGTTTTATGAAGCCCTACAACGCCTTATAGAATTAACACCAAAAAATGATGTCCTTATCATCATGGGGGATTGGAATGCTAAGGTGGGAAGCCATAAGATAACCGGAATAACAGGCAAATTTGACCTTGAAGTACAAAATGAAGCAGGGCACAGGCTAATAGAATTTTGTCAAGAGAATACGATGGTCATAACAAATACTCTTTTCCAACAACCCAAGAGATGGCTCTACACATGGACATCACCAGATGGTCAACATAGAAATCAGATTGACTATGTGCTCTGCAGCCAAAGATGGAGAAGCTGTATACAGTCAGTAAAAACAAGACCAGGAACTGACTGTGGCTCAGATCATGAGCTTCTTGTTGCAAAATTTAGGCTTAAATCGAAAAAAGTAGGGAAAAGCACTAGGCCACTCAGGTATGAACTAAATCATATTCCTGATGAATATACAGTAGAGGTGACAAATAGATTTAAGGAATTAGATCTGATAGACAGAGTGCCTGAAGAACTATGGATGGAAGTTCGCAACATTGTACAAGAGGTAGCAACTAAAACCATCCCAAAGAAAAAGAAATGCAAGAAAGCAAAATGGCTGTCTGAGGAAGCTTTGCAAATAGCTGAGGAAAGAAGGGAAGCGAAAGGCAAAGGAGAAAGAGAAAGATACACCCAATTGAATGCAGAATTCCAGAGAGTAGCTAGAAGAGATAAGAATGCCTTCTTAAATGAACAGTGCAAAGAAATAGAAGAAATAGAAGAAAACAACAGAATAGGGAGGACCAGAGATCTCTTCAAGAAAATTGGAGATATGAAGGGAACGTTTCATGCAAAGATGGGCATGATAAAGGACCAAAATGGCAGAGACCTAACAGAGGCAGAAGAGATTAAGAAGAGATGGCAAAACTACACAGAAGAACTATACAAGAATGAGCTTAACATCCCAGATAACCACAATGAGATGGTCACTGACCTTGAACCAGACATCCTAGAATGTGAAGTGAAATGGGCCTTAGAAAATCTGAGCAACAACAAAGCTAGTGGAGGTGACAGTATTCCAGCTGAGCTATTCAAAATCTTAAAAGACGATGCAGTAAAAGTGCTACACTCAATTTGCCAGCAAATTTGGAAAACTCAACAGTGGCCACAGGATTGGAAAAGGTCAGTTTACATTCCAATTCCAAAGAAAGGCAATGCCAAAGAATGTTCAAACTATCGCACCATTGCACTCATTTCACATGCTAGTAAAGTTATGCTTAAAATCCTACAAGCTAGACTCCAGCAGTATGTGGATCGAGAACTACCAGAAGTACAGGCAGGATTTCGAAGAGGCAGAGGAACTAGAGATCAAATTGCCAACATACGCTGGATCATGGAGAAAGCTAGGGAGTTCCAGAAAAACATCTACTTCTGCTTCATTGACTATGCAAAAGCCTTTGATTGTGTGGATCACAACAAATTGTGGCAAGTTCTTAAAGAGATGGGAGTACCAGACCATCTCATTTGTCTCTTGAGAAACCTATATGCGGGTCAAGAAGCAACAGTGAGAACTGGACACGGAACCACTGATTGGTTCAAAATTGGAAAAGGAGTCCGGCAAGGCTGTATACTGTCGCCCTGCCTATTTAACTTATATGCAGAGCACATCATGAGAAAGGCAGGGCTAGATGAATCAAAAGTTGGAATTAAGATTGCCGGGAGAAATATCAACAACCTAAGATATGCAGATGATACCACTCTAATGGCAGAAAGTGAAGAGGAACTAAAGAGCCCTTGATGCGGGTGAAGAAGGAGAGTGCAAAAGTTGGCTTGAAACTCAACATTAAGAAAACCAAAATCATGGCATCCAGCCCTCTCAATTCCTGGCAAATAGATGGGGAAGAAATGGAGGTAGTGACAGATTTTATTTTTTGGGCTCCAAGATCACCTCAGAAGGGGACTGCAGCCAAGAAATTAAAAGACGCTTGCTCCTGGGGAGGAAAGCTATGGCAAATCTAGACAGCATAGTAAAAAGCAGAGACATCACCCTGCCAACAAAAGTGCGTATAGTCCAGGCCATGGTTTTCCCAGTTGCAATGTATGGCTGTGAAAGTTGGACCATAAGAAAGGCTGAGCGCCAAAGAATTGAGGCCTTTGAACTATGGTGCTGGAGAAGACTCCTGCGAGTCCCTTGGACTGCAAGGCTTTCAAACCGGTCAGTCCTAGAAGAGATCAACCCCGACTGCTCTTTAGAAGGCCAGATCCTGAAGTTGAAACTCAAATACTTTGGCCACCTAATGAGAAGGAAGGACTCACTGGAGAAGGGCCTAATGCTGGGAAAGATTGAGGGCAATAGAAGAAGGGGACGACAGAGAATGAGATGGCTGGATGGAGTCACTGAAGCAGTAGGTGAGAACTTAAATGGACTCCAGAAGATGGTAGAGGACAGGAAGACCTGGAGGAACGTTGTCCATGGGGTCGTGATGGGTCGGACACGACTTCGCAATTAACAACATCTCTGTTTCTTAGCTGAGGGAGCCAGAGTTGTCCAAAGACACTTCTGTGGTCATGTGACCAGCATGGCTCTATGCCAAACTGCATGGAACGCTGTTACCTTCCCACCAAAGTGGTACCTATTTATCTATTTCCATTTGTATGCTTTTGAACTGCTAGATGGTCAGGAATTAGGGCAAGTAATGGGAATTCATTCTGTCTTGAACAAACTCAGCATCTTTAACCACTGAGCCATCATACCCCCTTCAAATAGTAGCACTCAATGGCAAACATTTTGGTCATGAATGTTGTAATTGAGATATTCCTGAGCAACCTTTCCTCAAATACTCCTTTGTACACATACACTTCCACAACACAGACATAGTCACTCTCTCTCAGCCCAACTCACCTCCATTGTTATTGTTGTGGGGAAAATAGGAGAAGGAAGAAGTAATAGTTTTGTTCGCTACCTTGAGTTATTTATAAAAATAATAATGGCAGAATTATAAAACACCTAGACTGAATAATTCTAACTTTCTCTCTTTGCTGCTATCATTCTTTTCCAGATTCTTTTACAAAAAGAAGCCATTTTCTATGTAGCACCCATGGAAGAAAATTAAAATATGTAAGTTTAAAAGAATAGAATTAAATAAGTTACATAAAATCTGGGAATTTACATGACTTCTGGAATTCTATTGCTATGATAATCTGGCCATAAGATATATATTTAATGTGTATCAAAATTGGTAGATGAGATTAAGCATACACTATCTATTCTAAATGTTATAATTTTTTTGCATGCAGATTTTGCAGTCTAAATGTTTCACAGGTCTAAATAAAGGATAACCTCTAGACCTCGGTGTGTAATAATGTGAAATTTAGCGTTCAGCACTTGAAATATCTAGCTCAATTTATCCATTAAAATGATTCAAGTAATAAGTTATATATATTCCAACAAAAAAGACAGAAGTGCTAGACAAATGCAAATATTGCAAAGAGAACATTGTTTGGATCCTTGAAAAATTCCATTAGATGTGGTAATTGTTGTGTACTGGGAACGGTGAGGCATTGAAGACACAGGAGTGAAAGTAACAGCTCGTTTATTCAATCCACACAGAAGCAGCCATAGCAGCCGCTTGACTCATATTTATACGGACCGCCACTAGGCGGCAGCCAATGATTTTAAAGCATACATTCCCACCTAAACACAGGCTTGCAATATATACAAAAGACAGTAAAGGATTTGAATCAAACATATAACTAACCGTTTTATAACAGTCCTTATGAAATTGGGTTAATACATAACAGTAATTATACAACATCAATCTCATCTGCAATATCTCCCAGACTAAAACTAACACTCTCAAAAACACCTTCAAAAATAAGAAAGAGTATATTGTAAGAGCGAAGGTGAATGAAGGTGTCCCATGCTGAAATTACCCTGGAATGTGTCATGCCAGTTTGCTTGTAGCATAATGTACAATAACAAGAAAGAAATTATCTATATGTAGCAGACAGTCAGTAATGACGAATACTTCCAATACAAATGAAGTTTTTCCTTCAGTTTTCTGGCAAAAGCCATGGGAATTTTGATATAGTGGGTTTATGCTGTAATAAACTCAGTATAAGCTCATCACTAAAGCCTTATCAGACTTCTGCCAAACTGCTCATTAATGACCTACAGTATTGTACAATATCCTTATGCTGTTATTTAATGCATTTTCAACTTCTTCAGCATACTGTTCCTGATTCCCTGACCAGAAGCAGTAGCGACAATCACACCAGCCTTCCATATGAAATAAACACAGATCTCAAAGTTGTGTAGATCACTTTGGAACAAAAATACTATCTGTAATGATTTTCTTCTGGAACTGCTACAGATCTGCATTTCATTTTTTAAAAAAAATCTAATTGGAATATAATTAAGCAGAAGGTTAAAACCTGAAGTTATCATCTTCTTGTCAAATGCTAAAATTAAAAGATACTTTGGTGCTACTATGTCTATTTAATGCTGAGGATAATATATTCATAAGTGTGTTAAGAATGGTTCTTGAAAGCCATGCTTTTCCAGAGGTGAAGAAATGCTTACTGGATCAGATTAAGACAGTTGTGTGGGTAGATCTGTTGGTTGTATTGATGAAAAGTATCCAGTGCTGTGGTATGAGGAAAAGGAACACAGATGCCCATATACGTATAGACCGAATATCCTGTTCAATTTTCAGAGTGGAACACAATCACTTTTCCCAGATGTCAAACTTCCATTCCCAGAACTTCTGAAGAATAAATGTGTCACAAATTTTCCCTACAAGGGAAAGAAATGCCCCTATCAAATAAATCGTTTGCTGGCATTAGTAAGGTTGAACATCTTGACAGAACAAACTTTCTAAGAAAAAACATTCCAAGCTGCCCAATGGTTTGGGAGACTTCTCCACACTGTTACTGAAAGTCTAGCTTTAATAAAAGGAAAAGAAAAAGAAGAGTCTTGGATTCACTTTCATAAAGCCCAGAGAGACCAAGAACTATGGAACTCTAGAGCAGGGGTCCTCAACTTTGGCAACTTTAAGACTTGTGGACTTCAACTCCCAGAATTCCTCAGCCAGCCACAAGTCTTAAAGTTGCCAAGGTTGAGGACCCCTGCTCTAGAGGTTATTCTTGGAACACAGGTAGTCCTGAACTCCACAGTTCATTCAGTGACTGTTTGAAGATACAAGAGCACTGGAAAAAGTGACTAATGACTGGTTTTCACACTTGCGAACCATTGCAGCATCCCCATAGTCACGTGATCCAAATCTGGATACTTGGCAACTGGTTCATATTGATGAGGGTCGCTGTGTCCCGGGATCATGCGATCACCTTTTGTGAACTTCTGACAAGCAAGGTCAGTGGGGAAGCCAGATTCACTTAACAACCATGTTACTAACTTAACCACTGCAGTGATTAACCATGGCAAGAAAGGTTGTAAAATGGGCAACTCACTTAACAAAAGTGACTTAGCAACAAAAACTTTGGGCTGTATTTTTTTTCCCCATTGCTCTTTTATGGAAATATTTTAATTGGTGTGAAGCTTTTCATGCACGCTTCATAATTCTTTAATTTCCTGCCCAGACTCAGGATTTACATGTATTGCAAAAGATCTTTTTTTTTTAATTGAAAAGTTTTATACAAATTTTTAATACACTAATACCCCCCCCTACCTACCCCGCACCCTAACCCTCCCCACCTTACTTCCCAGAACTGATTACAGGGTTAAAAAAAATAAACAAACAAATTCTAGCTAAGCTTATCCAACTATACAAATAACAAAATCCCTAAAATACTTTAACTCTAATACAAAAGAGATATTTCAAACAAAAACATAAATAACAATATAAATAATTCCCACTTTAAACTTTAAGTTATTCAAAAACTAAATAATTCTAATCCCATATTTGGGCTGTATTGTGGTCATAACTTGAGGATTACTTGTTCAAGAATGAAATACTCTCAAGGAAACTTAACACACAGGGACTTTTTTTTTTAGTGACAAACAAAAGATTTATCTGAAAAGAATGGAAAATCTCTTTCAAACAAGAGATTTGGGCCATTCTCTAATTCATGCTGTAAGCTATATTGATATACCCTGTGGCCCTATTTGTTCTCAGGATATTGTCTGATTTTCAGTGACTTGCTGTATTTCTGACTCTGCTTTACTAGTTTATTACAAACTATAGCAAAATGGATATTGAATTTATTTTTCCTTTGGATAATGAAATTTTCAGGAAACCTTAAGGCAGACATGTCAAACTCGCAATGTCACGTGATGTCATGCGACATATCGGAACTTTTTCCCCATTGCCGGCAATGGGGTGGGCGCAGTTTCGTCGTGATGCATCCGGCCCACGGACCGGCAGTTTGACACCCCTGCCTTAAGGGGTGACTGACTTCCTCTGAAGGGAATTCTCTCTTTCTGCCACCTGATCCTGTTTTACATCAGCTGCAGTGGCTTCTCTCTTCCTTTCTTTCACCAGGCACCCGTCCCTAATATATCTCTTTTGGCCTAAAAGCATAGCTCAGAACTTCCCCTTTTCTCCATCTCTTCTCCAAATCAATATTGCTGCCATAGCAATATGCAACCATTATCACAACTTTTGAAAAGCAATACCCCATGGCATACTATTTCACCACTCAAGATTCAATACAGTACTGAACTGCAGCTACGATAAGCATTAGGTTTTTATGGATTTTTTTTTTTTACAATCAACCATCTGTCAACTTCTACACAGCTTCCATTCATAATTATCTCTCAGGGTATATTTTCGTTTTGCTAACCACCAAACAAATACAGCAACCACATTTACAGAAAAGGATATATCTCTAAGATACAGAGAGTATTTTATTTCCTAATTTTTGCTACTCCTTTGACCAATGGCAGTTCAGAAAGAAGGACTCTCATTGGTGTCCTCTCTTGATCAGTTTATGTGATAGAGTGTGAGTATTGAATTGGTTTATGGTGTTCTTTATGAGAACTTGACCTACAAATGTTGAGCAGGTTTTTTTTATGTTGTCATAGCTGTAAATTGTGAAGTAGATTGCAGGTCAATTTCTAATGGATTTGTTATGGATTGGAGGTAGAAATGCTGAGGGTATGAAAGAGTCTTGGCAAATAAAATGGAGAAAGTCAAGCTATCTCTTCTTTGTAGATCAATCTTAAGAGGAATCATTGTTTGGCATTAGGCTGGATAGTGCACTCTCTGGTTGAGATTTATGATTAGAGCAACCCAGTTATCCGATGGAAATATATGATTGTTTTATCAAATTGCTAGAAAAAAATTGTATAATGTGTTAGTCAGTTAGATACTTCTTTGAGATTGCATACACTATCCAATGACTCTATACTTTCAGTATATAATAGTACAAGTTAATAGAGAGAAGGAGATTAATCTAATGGTAGTTTTGAATAAAAAAGCAAGACTTCCATCTATTGCCAACTCCTAGAAAAGGGTTTTTATAACAATTCTTTATGGGATATTATTAGAATTTGTCACTGCATGCGGGCACAGGAAGATGGGGCTCCGTCTTCCATGTTTGATTTCACCCCGCTGGGGACCCTAAAAACGGTTGAAAATCACCCCAAAGAGGCAACAGAGAAGGAGGGGACCTCGTTGATTGCTGGAGGGCAGTGGCCCTTCCATTTGATCTGAGGAAGCCCTCCAAACCGGCGGGGGAAAGACTGGCTACATTTGTGTGGCCAGTCAGAAACTGCTGACAACGGAAGAAAATAAGCATTAACCAGCAACTTTCGAGCAACGTGGATGGAACTGGGTGAGACCCTATCCTCTCTCTATGACTTTAAGACTTTTTCCTGGGAAAAAAGCACCCAAAGCAAAGAATCCTCCCTTATGAGAGAGGGAAGGGATAATTCCCGCCCCATTTCCTCAGGAAAAGAAAAGCGGTGAATTAGTTGCTTGGGGGGAAATAGAAAAATTTACGAGATTAATTTGGAAGCAATACACATATATAACTTTGAAATTTGAGGACTAAAAGTGCTCTTGAGATTATTTTTTTAAAAAAGAGACTTAAAAAGCTTGTAATATAAGTTTGGATGTAAAAAGCTGGAAGACGGCATCAATGACATCTAGTGGTGAACTACAGCACTATAATTTAAATACTAATTGACTTTTAGAGCTGTGTCATGGAGCTATTTCCCTATAGAAGAAACATGCATTATTGATTGAGATGACAGAATACTTTGGACTATAAACCTTTGATTGATGAACAATTTTTAATTGTTCTTCTTTCTCTAGACAGAAAGGATGTGTTTTTCATTGGACAGAAAAATTTGAAAAATTCAAACTTTACTTATATTTGCTGAGGGGAGACTTAAGGATGGACTGATAGGCCGGCTGGATAATTAGGAGTTCAAATGACAATTGACTGAAACTTTTAAAATCCCTAAATAGATTGGATGATAAAGACTACATACAAAAACAAAATGGATGTTCCATACTTAGCTTCAAATGGTAAAAAACCATACCTAACACCTGTCCCCAAAGTCTCCAGCTTAACATACCAACAAGAAAATGTTGATGAATTTCAGAAAGAAATTCTTTCTATGTAAAATCAATACAAGAGACAATTGCCTTAGCTCATGATGAGACTAAATATAACACAAAGGAGATAAAAGAACAATTCTTTAATCTAAATCTACAAACTTAGAAAATAACTATAAAGAAGGAACTAGCAACCCAGAAAATAGAAGGAAAAAGAGAAAGCAGATCCAAAGGTGGAGGACCTAAAGAAAGAAATTAACTGACAGACCCAGACAAATGAAGAATTAGAAGACGTAGCGATAATATCGGAAATGGAAAAGTTATCTTACCTGTCAAGATCTCAGAACACACTTGAGGATAAGAAAGAAGAGCTGTTTGAATGGAAGATAGAGCTGTTAGGAGAATTGTGGGAAATTGGAGAAGGAGGGAGGCTGTTTAATGAATATCAATGGGCTGAGCGTCCTTCCAAAAATACTTTAATCAAATTGTCTTTCTTATTCCAAACAATATATATAAAAATAGAGGAAGAATTACTTGATGATTCAAATGTATTGACTTGAAAGCTGGCAAAGGAAGAAAGCTAGAGTAAGACTGAAGAAAATAGAGGTTTTGATCCATTAGAAGGGATATTATACTGTTAATCAGATGTTTGAACATGGCTGAGAATAGATAATTGTTAGAAATAGTATTACTATAACTAGAAAGATAGGATTTATAACTAGAATATTATATTTTGGTATGAGAAGGGAAATATGAAAATATTAAGAGGGTTTGAATAAGGGAAGCTTTTGGTTACCCAAATATAACTTATTATGAGAAATTATAAGCAATAGAGACATTTTGAACACTAATGGGAAATTAAAATTTAAAAAAAGGGGGAAAAAGAGGATATTAATTGAACAAATGGATATTAAGTGCAAATTCAGTTAAGATATATTTTGGTCAGAAAAGATATTTTAAACTGACATTATTGATATTATTAGAAAAATGTAACAAAGATGCTGATATTCAATTATATATGTATTAACAACAATAAGAATTGTATTTGCCTAATGTGGGAAAAGGTGTACTACAGGAAGAAGAGAGGAAGCATTGGATGGTGTAATATTGGGCCTAGATTGAAGAAGTTAATATGTACCATTGAATTACTAATGGACCCAGGAGAACATGTTGTTTATTAAGTACTTATGATTGTAAAACTAGAAAATTAATAAAATATTTATTTAAAAAAAGAATTTGTCACTGCATGGAACATAGCATTCTTTCATACTTACATGCCCACCTTTCTTCTCCTTTGGGGCTGCCACAAAAAAGTACTACATCCACTTTGTATTATTCTTAATTTAGCATATCATCCAAACTTTCAACCATGATTGATCACAATTATAGCCAGTTGAAATGAACAAATTTAAATGTTTGTGCTTGAAGATGGCTTAAGCCAGGGGTGTCAAAGGGCCGTATCAGCATTGTGGTTGCCCTCGGAGGGCTGGGTGGGTGTGGCCAGGGTGGGTGCGGCCTACTGGGTGGGCATGGCCAGCTTTAGATTGTTCGCATCAAGGGTGCCTGTGGGGACCTGGGCAGGAATGGGACAGATCTGAGGGTCTCTGGCAGAAGGGGGTGGAACCGGGGCAAGTGCCAAGGCATGGTCCATTTCGTCATTCCTCAAAAAGGGTGACACCTCCCCAGCATGCACCCAGGGGGAGAGGCCGACACGGCAGGAACTGGTTCCTCAGTGTTTCTAGACAGACTTGTGGAGCTAAGACTGAATGCGTTTCAGCATAGATGACCACCACAAAATTGTACATTGGCTCCTGGCCAGCCTGGGCCAGGGCCAAGGCCAAGACAGTAGGGGCCATTCCCTCACTGTTTCCAGGATGGCTTCATGGGCCACATGAAACCTCTTCACGGGCCGCATCTGGCCCCCGGGCCTTGTGTTTGACATGTCTGGCTTAAGCGAATAATCATAATTTCAGGCATACTACTGTTCAGTCACTTTGGGATGGCAGAAGAAGTTGTAGTTAAGTAAAAATGAAATTTTCCAGCCTCCTACTCACATCCAAGCTAAAGAAGAAAGAGAGAGGAGGTAACATCTTTGCTTAATGCTAAATCCTGTGTTAAGGTTATGCTGGAGAGAAGCCAATGTTCAGGGAAATAGATATATTTCCTCTTATTTGAAGCACCCATTATCTTTGAAAATCTTCAGAGATTCTATGCTCCCCCCCCCAGGGATGCAGTTTTTACTTGGCTTCTATATAGTCAATGGGTAAAACCTATTTAAAATTCAGCCTTTTTCAGCCCAGGTTAACTTAGGCACTTTAAAAAAAGATTATTCCCATTTTCGGGTCAGTGTTAATAAATCCATATAAACTGTCATGATTTCTCCTGAGAAGCGGAGGAATGCAATTTGCTGCATGTACTTAAATGCTATGTTTGAGATTTTCCCTTGGGGGCTGACATTTATCTAATAAATTGCATTACAAGCTCTAATCATGGACTAAGGCAATGAGGCTGAAGAAAAGAACTATAAAGTGACTATTTTTAAGATGTTTTCTTTGTAAATATCTTTGCAGCATTTTCAGTACTGGATTAGACAGTGTAATATAGTAGCTAAAATATTGGATGTGGATTTGCAAGACTTGGGTTCAGAGTTTCACTTAGCTGTGGTGCTCATTGGGCGATGTGAGTCAGTTACTGTAGAGCAGAGGTCCCCAACCCCCGGTCCATGGACCAGCACTGATCCGCAGCATGCCAGCAAGCAGGCCGCACAAACAAGCAAAGCTTCATCCTCGGGGTGCAGGCAGTATTCAAAACCACGCCCCCTCCGGTCCGCAGAAAAATCTTTCTCCATGGCACCGGTCCTTGGTGCCCAAAAGGTTGGTGACCTCTGCTGTAGAGGGAAAAGGGAATGGCCTTAAAGGAGAGAGGAGTTAATACCAAAGCTACTGAGCCCTGGTGGCACTGTGATTAAAGTGCAGTATTGCAGGCTAGCTCTGCCCACAGTCTGGAGTTCAATCCTGACATGGCTGAAGGTTGACAGCCTTCCATCCTTCCGAGTTGGTAAAATGGGGACCCAGATTGTTTGGGGAAATATGCAAATAATGCTTATACATTGTAAACCACCCAGAGAGTGCTATAAAGTGCCATGGGACAGTATACAAGCCTAAATGCTACCAAGACAAGAAATTAATTTGAGTAAATGTTTCAGACAGACCCCTCCCTAGTTCATACGTAGATAAAGAGAGGGAGGGGAAAGTTCATTCAGATCTGCAAGAATCTGTTTCTAAAGATGTTTCAATAAAATTAGAACTGACCTATATGACATTGGTTTTTAAGCCTGGTCTACCTTATTGGGCTGATGGCTACTCTCTCTCTCAGCTCAACTAACCTTATAGGATTAGTGTTGTGGGTACAGAATTTAGAGATTCACACTGAGTTTTCAAAGGAAAGTCAAGATATGTTTGCCGCCTGGAGTTATTTGTAAAAATAATAAAGGCGGGATATGAAAGAAAGAAAAGAAAGAGAGAAAGGAAGGAAGAAAGGAAGGAAGGAAGGAAGGAAGGAAGGAAAAAAGAAAGAAAAGAAAGAAAAGAAAGAGAGAGAGAAAGAAAGAAATAAAGGAAGGAAGGAAGGAAGGAAGGAAGGAAGAAAGAAAGAAAGAAAGAAAGAAAGAAAAAGAAAGAAAGAAAGAAAGAAAGAAAGAAAGAAAGAAAGAAAGAAAGAAAGAAAGAAAGAAAGAAAGAAAGTCAACATATATTTTAGGTTTCATTTGATAGTAAAGTGGACTTTCCTTGGTGGAACTGTTTTTACTTAGAATTTTAGACTTGCAAATATGACCAAACCTACTGGTGCTATCAACTAAACATGTATACTATTTCCCTGAAGATTGATAGTATCTATCTTGTATTAAAAGATAAATCTCCATAGAAGCTCTTCAATGTGTCAGAGATGTCCAAACCCAATTTGCTCTGGATTACTCCAGGGAAACCCAAACCAATTTAATCCCAGGATGAGAAGTTTCACTTTTTCACTACATAATAAAGGACAACTGAAGTATATTACTGTCACATTTTTTATCTTTTCTTATATGGGATGAAATCTATAGGACATGTAAAATATTTAATGGGGAGAAAATGGGCCAAATCTCACAAAAACTGTTGCATGGTTTTAAACTATAAGTCTTAAAACATTTTTAAGCGACCATCGCTTTCCTGTTTTGGTAGTCTGGGATGCATTTTACAGTAAACCTGGCTGGCTTTTAAGTATGCCATACATCAAGAAAAACATTCTTTTTTTTTCAAAGTATGCTCTTTAATGTGATTTTATTAAAGCTAAAGTGCCCATAACTGTGAAACCCAAAGTAATGAAATGTATAGCAAAGCTAGATCCAGTGGTGAGGAGGTAAATGTCAGAAAGATGGAGTTAGGACTTTTTTGTGCAAAGGAAAGGCAAGGATTAATACCAGAGGTTGAAGGCCTGGCAAAATTTATCAGATTTTTAATAAAACAAAATGATCTTTAAGCCAATCAGGTAGACAAGACAGCACAATAGGTTTTCTTAAAATTTTAAGGAAGAGGGATAGAAAAACTAAAGTGAGCAAATAGCTGAAGTTGCGAGATGCTCTCCTAAGTTCTTCTTAGTTGCTCTGACTAGAAAAACTGTTTGTACCATGAGCAAAAGTTCTCTATGATTTTTAGAAAGATTTTCCTTTCCACTTTGGAGTTCTATAAACAATATATGCATGACTTCTCCAGATTTATATTTATAACCTGTTGCTTGCCATATTTCTGTGGATATTCCGTCTATTCCTGTAGCTTTCCAACCTGGTAATAATGAAAATGTTGATCTAATACTACAGGTTCTTGTAAGTAAGGAATATCTTCTAAGCAGGGTTTGACAATCTATGGCCCATGGGCCAGATGTGGCCTGCCACCCAGTATTATTGGGATCATAATTGCAAAAAGAAATCTAGTCATTCAGCCCTTGTGAAAGAGGGAAAGAGCTCCTCCTATCTCAACAGCCATTTCAGAGATGGCTTCATTAACCACCTTGGGTGGGCAAAGCCACAGGTCCTGCCCAGTGCTGACAAAAGTGAGCTGTGAGGTGGGAGAAATGAGGGGTGGGTTAGCTTGGCCCTGCCCTTATGCAGAAGTAGCTGCCAAATTCTTTTCTATGGCATTGTGAATGTCAACATCTCTAATGTATAAAGTTTCAATATATTCTGTCCATCTCTGTTTGATCTTCTTTGAATCAGTTGCTATCTATTCATTGGCATCCTTCAGCATGCCAAATCAAGGTTGGAATTTCCTTCTGAGTTCAGAGATCTTTTGGGAGACATTCCTTGTTTTTTCCATCAAAGTACAGACTTAATAAATATTTCAAATGCTACTGTGTTATGGCCCAGGTAGTCAAGGCAAGGTAGGCCTTTAGAGAGTCCTTTATTGTCCTCAAGAAGTGTTGAACAAGCGGCCCTCCAATGACCAATAAGACTCCACCCCACGCTACCCTGAAGGCAGCCACCCCCAGTACCAGGAAAGTCCACAAGGAAATGTCCAGGCATAAGACAAATGGCAGTCCTCAGGGCAAAGACAAGGTACAAGACAAAGGCAGTTCTGAAGGTAAAGCAAAGCAAAGGGCAAAAGCAGTCCACAAGGCAAAGGCAAGACAAATGGCAGTCCTCAAAGCAAAGGCGAAAAGCAATCCTCGAAATAAGGCAAAAAGGCATGAGTCAAAGCCAGAGGAGTGTAATATAAAACAAAAAATTGTTCCTGGCAAAAACTAACTCCCCATGGCTTCTCCTTAAATCACTCCACTCCAGGTTTTCCTTGTGAGGAAGGGTGGGGTGTCCTTCTCCTGAGTAGCTTTGCAGCCCTTCTCTGAGCTTGCCTATGCTCCACTCTCCATGCCCTTGGATTGAGTGGAGGAGGCAGCTGTTCCTCATCAGAGAGGATCTGCTGCCCATCAGCACCACAGTTTGTCAGCAGCTGATCCTCTCCTGCATTGTGAAGGTAGGCAGCTCTCCGTCTGGTTGACCACCTCCCCCAATATCTGAGGGACCTGGGATACCATGTTTCCCTGATAATAAGACCTATCCTGAAAATAAGCCCTAGCTTGAATGGTCCCGGTTCCAACTCCTCCTTTTCCTCTGAACCGGGCTTTGATGGGGCCATGATATACTGTATATGAAAGTACTCAAAGCTTTGCTTGTTTGTTAATGTTGCCTAATGCTATAATTGATGACTTCTTACTAAATGACTTTATAGAAAAGACTAGCCGAGTTCCTTGTATGCATTCAGCTGAGTAGGTCACATATATTGAATGACTGGTCAATTTAGCATGCATTTCAGAGTCCAATTGATAGACTTAACCAAAATATATTAAAAACTATTATGCTCATTGTAGAAACATGTTGTAATATAACTCCCATCATCCTTTTGCATTCCAGACATATTGAGACTAAGGGCTGGGAATTCTGGGAGGCATAGCCCCAATATATCTGGAATGCCACAGATTTCCCATAGTTAATCAGTAACGACTGTGTCCTGTTCCTGCATTATTAAAGCAAGAGTGTTCTACTTTATACAACAGAAACAGTGACCAAGTGTCCTATCCGGCTTCCCATATGCCATTCCTTTGTACATAGACGATGATTCACAATACTATAAAACTGGTTAACATGATTCAGTGGCATGGAGAACTCTGCAGATTGAAGCAACTCTTCTCTAAAATAAAGATGGTATAGTTGGGTAGGCGGAGGGCAAGCTCTCTTGTCTTCTTCTCCTGATAGCATGTGGACTGTCCTTGCTACATGCCTGAAGAGAATATTTTTCTAGTCTTGCTGAAGCAAACAAATAGAAGATTTTGGTACAGTCAAAGGGAGAATTAGATAATTTTGGAATAGCTGATGTTCTTCTGAAAAGTAAATCAGCTTCTTTTCTGCCTGACCCAATATTGTCCATATATTTTATAGTTTGTAGTATGGCTTTGAACTTCACAGAGAAAATTAAAAAGATTTCCCTGACTGTAGATCTCTTCAAAGGGAATTTTATCTAGCAAAATGGAACATGCCCCTGCATCTAACCTGTTTTTTCTGTCGTGTTGGAAAAGCTTAAATTATGAGTATTATGTCACTTCTGAAGCTCTGTGTTTAATCCCATTAATAATGTTCCGTGATTGACTGTATATTTCATTTCATTTTCTGGTTTAATGTAGCTATGTTAAGTATAGGAGATTCGGGAAAAGCATATAAAAAATGGGCTAACGCTGCACCTTTAAACTGATCTTACTTGAGGAAGAGCATACTTTGACCCAATAAAAAGTCTGGGAAAAGAATATTTAACAAATGTATTTTACATGTGTTGGGGATAAGCTGCATATTCTCTAAGCTGTCTCTTGAATGAAACTTCATCCATTCTTTACAGATCAGGACCTAATTCAAACAATTACATGAATTATAGTTGATGTGTCATAGATCCCAACCTGGAGTGTGTGGATCAAGCTATTCAGAGGTGTGTGAGGCATACTGAAATAGAAAAGCTCAGAAAGAGGTCAAGTAGGTTACCATATCACAATAAAAGTTTATTCCTACAGCTCACTGTCCTGCCCAAATGCCCCTTGTTTCATGGGGTCCTGCTGCTATATGATGGTTTAGCAATACATGTCCTTAGGGCTTTTACTGACATTCTTTCTCTGAGAAATTGGGGATGGGCAAAGGAGGAAGTAAGAGCCGCTTACAGTGTAGCAATTGAGGTACCAGGCTAGAAACTAGGAGCTCATAAATCCTACTCCCGCTTATGCAGGAAGCCAAACCTTTCCATTCACAGATAATGCTAAGCCATAGTTTACAAATGGTACTTTGTTGGCCAGTCTAGAAATGAGGCAGAATCAGTCTTGTAGAGGAGCAAAATGTGTAAGGTTTATTAGTCAGTTTCTAGTTTGTTTTTTCCCTCCGTTTTAAAGCTAACCTAAACAGCATGTAAACCAGGGAGCTACAAATCAACCATATACACTTGTTTACTCATCTTACTATCCAACAGAATGGTGTGTGTGTGTGTGTGTGTGTGTGTGTGTGTGTGTGTGAGAGAGAGAGAGAGAGAGAGAGAGAGAGAGAGAGAGAGAGAGAGAGAAGCTCCAGCAAATTTTCATAAAGGGGTCCAGAGAAAAAACAGAGAGAGGGATGATCTTCAGGTGTGCTCCCTCTGTAAAGCTGATAGATTGCAGAGCATCACTGCATACACAAAGGAATTCCTAGAAAAAACAGGACAAGCTGTAGCAAAAGCCATGGATTAGTTCTCTAGGAAAAGAAATTAACTCCTGCTTTTTTCCCCATGAGAAGCTTGCATCTCTGTTTGCTGTAGAACTTAAGGGCTGGATGATATAGAACTCACAGCTGGGCTGCACATTGGGCCAATACTGTCAGGGTTTTCTTAGGCTTAGAGGAGGGAGTTTGTGGAATTGTTTAATCTAGATTATTTTAAAGAAATAACCATTGTTAGGATTTATACTAGAGTTAGGCTTTCCTACTTATAAGTTCCTGTCTCAAAATGTTGGGGGGCAAAGCCACCAATTATTGGACATTTTGGTTGGAAGATCTCCTGTGAGGCTATGAGGGTTTGTAGCCCTTGAGCAGCTTTAGACCTCTGTCCTCTAAGCATCTATTTGCCAGGAACTTTGGACACAGTTTCCAAGCTCAGATGCTGCCCAAGGAAAACCTCACCAGCTACTTTCTGCCACGTTGTCATGCATTCATCTTCCTCCCTGTTTTTATTTTATTTTATATATAAAATACTCCTTGATTGAGGATGCCTAGTTGAGCGCACATACAACCTGCTCTCTTCTTTCCTTTTCCCTCATTGCCTTCATCTGAAAAAGGACTCATTATCCAGAGCTGTTTGTCCCTCTGGGCGAAACTGAATCACAAACTCAACAACTTACTGAAACTCTTCACTGTACGAATGAAGCCTCAAGGGCCCTTCACTCGATGCCTTTTTCTCTCCCAACAAAGTTCTTTGATTGGAAATGCAGTTTTTCTCTGCCAGGTTAGGAAGAATAAATCAATAATCAAGGGACTCGTAACCTGCTATTTTCTCTCTTGGGCATTTCCACCAGCAGCCCTTCTACTTTGAAAACTCCGTTATTGCACCAAACAGAACTTTATATCCAAGGACATTTTTGTATCAGGGATGGAAGCACTGCAGCATGAAAGATGGCCAACTTTTCTCATTTTTTTCCCTCTGGTATTGCGATTAGCATTATTCCTTTGAAGCATCTAGCACACGGTCTCCAAATAAATTTGTCTAAAGAAATAACTTATTGCAAGTGCTCCTGAGCAAGAGACAAATAATTGAACAACATATAATTAGTAAAAAAATGAATGCATCAATATATTCTTGTTCTCTTGCATTTAGGTTTCCCCAGTAAATAATTGCTAGTATTTTACTTCAGGATTTATTTATTCACGTAGAATGACCCTGGAAGGAGATACCGTAGGAAACTTTTAGAGCAAAATAAAATGTGTTGAAGAAGGATGGGAATCTTTGAGGTATTCAGAGATATTTATTGTGTTTGACCTTTTAATTTTCCAAATGGTAAACTACAATAATTGTTGTTCGTCCATCGATTTCGATGAAGACCTTGACATCTTGTGGGTTTTGGGCCATCAACGATGTGTCCGTAGGTGGCTAATAAGACCGATGTTAGCATGGAATGTTCTGCCACATACTGAACAAAGAAATGTAGACACTGTTAATTCAGCATTTGCAGCTCTGGCTTTGCGGAGTGCTTGCTTTTCTTGTGCCAAGATTGTCCTTCTGTGTTCATATGTCTGGCAACCCTGGTACACCAAGGTACGCCATGTCAGTCGATCATGCGCCAGAAGTTCCCAAGAGATGGTGTTAATATCCAGGGACTTAAGAGGAGCTTTTAACGTGTCTTTGTATTGCTTCTTTTGTCCCCCGTGTGATCGCTTTCCTTGAGACAGCTCACCATAGAAGAGCTGTTTAGGGATGCGATGATCTGGCATCCTTACAACATGGCCCACCCAGCGCATCTGGGCTTTCATCTACAGAGTGTAAACTGATGATAGACCTGCTCTGGAGAGGACATCTGTGTCTGGTATCTTATCCTGCCACCGGATCCTCAGAATTCTACGAAGGCAAGTCATGTGGAAGTAGTTCAGTTGCCTAACATGCCTCCTGTACACTGTCCAGGTCTCACTAGCATACAATAGGGTAGTTAGCACTGCTGCCTGATAAACTTTAAGCTTAGTAGCAAGACTTATTCCATGACGGTCTCACACATTAGTCCGCAATCTGCCAAATGCAGAACTTGCCTTGGCAATTCTACAGTTGACCTCGATGTCAATTGTCACTGCACAGGAGAGGGTACTACCAAGATACGTAAATTGATCCACTGCTTGCAGCTTTTGTCCCTTTACTGTGATGGTAGGCTCTTGATATTGGGCTTTTGGAGCTGGCTGGTACATCACTTCAGTTTTCTTCGTGTTGATGAAGAGGCCAAAGTTATCACAAGCGGCTGTGAATTTGTCCATGCTGGCTTGCATTTCCTGCTCCGATACTGCATTAAGGGCACAGTCATCAGCAAAGAGGAGATCTCGTAGCACAGTCTCCTTTACCTTGGTGACAGCCTGAAGTCTTCGCAGGTTGAACAGTTTCCCATCGGTTCTGTACCTCAGATTAACTCCCACTGAGCTGTTTTGAAAGGCGTCTGACAGCATGGCTGAGAACATCATGCTGAACAGGGTTGGTGCCAGCACGCAGCCTTGCTTAACACCATTAGTAACAGGGAAGGCCTCTGAGGCTCCACCGTTACTCAGAACACGAGCCGCCATGCCATCATGGAACCATTGTACCACAGTTAGTCGTGAAGGACTATGGCGCATTATGTCGAAGTTTGGGTGCCCTGATAGGTTTATTCTGATGGTACAATAATTAGAAATTATACAAAGACCTTAACCAAAGTCTGAACTTGACAGGATTTAATACAGCTTTTTTAAAAGCTACATTTTTGTCTTTTTCTCAGAGTTAAATTCTTATGATTACTTATGATGGGCTTCCCCAGAAGTAACATGGTATTTTCTGCATGGTTTTTGAGAGGAAATACTGTGCTATTATTCACCAGGCTGTATAATAACACAAGGATCAACCTCATAACTTTCTAACTGTGGTACAAAGATGTTTCATTAACCATTTTACAGGACATATGTTTCTGACATTGCCTTCAACTTACCTTAGGGCAGGGGTGTCAAACTGCCAGCCCATGGGCCAGATGCATCATGGCCGAAACCATGCCCACTCCAGCTCTGGCAATGGGGACAAAGTCGTGATACGTTGCGACACATCACGTGACACCTCTGCCTTAGGGCAACAGGAAGATAGCTTAACCTGATTAAACTATCTTAACATCTGGTTCTGAGTATCTTAAGAGCTGATTCTGAGTATCTTACAAGCTGGTTCTGAGGTGCTGGGACTTTTTCAGTTTCAATTGGCTGTTTCAATTAGCTCTCTGGTCACAGAGCACTGCTCCCACTCCTGGTCATTTTGGGAGATGCCTATCTCCCTCAGATACCTGACTGGGCATTATGCAGGTACATTTGCTGGAACAGTTTTTAAAGCGTATGTTTAGCTGTCTTGTGCAGAAGTTCTCGAGCAGTTTTTCAAAAAACAAGACTGATGTTCTGATTAATATAAATCAGGAAAGGGACAGAATTGAACTGAAAACAAACGAGCACATCTGAACTAAGAAGAAAAAATTTAAGTAACAACTCCAAATTGGCACTATGAGAAAAAAGCATGGGTCTCTAAGTCATGTCTTAAACCCATTCTTATTCCGACTAATCATGGCACAGTGTATGGGATCACTTCTGAGTTAAATCTTTTTTTTGGGGGGGGGTATGAGTTTGACTCCTCTCCTTTCACCCTTTTCTCCATAATGAGGATATAATGTCTATATCTAATTGAAGAGTCTACATAATTATGTGATCTCTGGAACTGTTATACATTCTCTGTAGTTTTAACAGTCTACTCAGTGTATATCATTTATTTAGTAGGACAAGCTGGCAGGAATAGCCAACACTCCAGAAAATAGGCTTAAGATACAGGAGGATCTTGACAGACTTGAACACTAACAAAATGAAATTCAATGGTGAAAAAAGTAAGGTTCTACATTTAAGCAAGAAAAACCAAATGCACAGGTATAGTACAGGGGGTACCTTGCTCAATAGTAGCAACTGTGAGAGGGATCTCGGAGTCCTAGAGGACAATCACTTAAATATGAGCCAGCAGTGTGTTGCAGCTGCCAAAAAAAGCCAACACAGTGTTAGGCTGCATTAACAGAGAGATAGAATCAAGATCACATGAAGTGTTAATACCACTTTACAATGTCTTGGTAAGGCCACACTTGGAATACTGCATCCAGTTTTGGTCATCACGATGTACAGAAGACGTTGAGACTCTAGAAAGATTACAGAGAAGAACAGCAAAGATGATTAGAGGACTGGATGCTAAAACATATAAGGAACGGTTGCTGGAATAGGATATGTCTAGTTTAATGGAGAGAAGGATGAGGGCGGACATGATAGCAGTGTTCCAAACTCTCAGGGGCTGTCACAAAAAAGAGGGAGTCAAACTATTCTCGAAAGCACTTGAGGCAGGACAAGAAGCAACGGATGGAAACTGACCAAAGAGAGAAGCAACCTAGATCTAAGGAGAAATTTCCTGACAGTCAGAACAATTAATCAGTGGAACAACCTGCCTCCAGAAGCTGTGAATGCTCCAACACTGGAAGTTGTTAAGAAGAGACTGGACAGCCATTTGTCTGAAATGGTATAGGGTTTCCTGCCTGAGCAGGGAGTTGGACTAGATGACCTCCAAGGTCCCTTCCAACTTTATTATTATTATTATTATTATTATTATTATTATTATTATTATTATTATTATTATTATTATTATTATCATCATCATCATCATCATCATCATCAGTAGTAGTAGTATACCAATTTAGCTTTGGGAATAATAATGAACTTTAACTACCTGGAAGAATCTAGATACTCTAATCTATTTTCTTCAGTGAGCAGTGAGGGTTCCATGAAGAAACAACATGTCACGTTCCAGAAGTGTTGTTATTAATGGCTTTGGAATGCTATGAAGACATTTTAATTTTTTAAGAAGCAGATTTGTATTTAAAAAAGAATATTTGCATTACTAAAAATAAAATAAAAATGCTGTGACTAGTTGGCCTATCCAAATGAACCCAAAATAGAGCTGGTTGGAATAAATTGTCAGGATTAACAATATATGAATATTCTGTCATTAGTATATGCAATTAAATATGACTCCATTTTACATATTTTCTTTTCTTTCTCTAAAAATGTCCAGAAATATCTTAGAGCATTTTGTGCATGTTTGTCTTCAGCTTAGGCATTTTTGTGCAACTTGCATAATTATTTTTTTTTCTGATATTGTCTTTATGTCCCTTTTCTGCTATATACTTTTTTCCCCTACACAACATCTTGTACATCTGCTATATTTAAATACAATATAGCTTATCATACTTTTTTATTTTAATTTCCCTTTACACAGCTTTCCCTAATGTATTCTCCTTAGTCTGAAACTCTCTAGCTGGTAAATATGAAGGATCATGTATTTGATTAATTGCTGTAGGCTATGCAATAAGAGATTCTAATTTGGTAATCATGACATTGCAAGCTAAAAGAAATGACTTGAAACAATAAAGGGAATGCTGTTTTGTTTTATTTAATGCATTTATTGGGAACTCCTAGACTTGGTTATAAGATGGGCAGCTATATAAATGTTTTAAACCAATAAATAAATTTATAGGTGTTGTTTCATTTCACTACTCTTACTCTATCTTTAATCTCAGCTGTTTTTATTTTTAAAGTTGTTATTGTATGCTTTTGTAGTGTGATAAAAGTTTTTTTTTCTGTTGAATCAATAACTTCATTCAGTTATTTCTCATTGCCAACTGAATTTGTTCCTATGGCTATCATTATTGTCATATGAATAAAACTGCATAAATAGATGTAATGAAAAATGATACTGCAATTGCTAAAATACTTATGGAAATGAATTCCTGTGTCAGTGTACTCTATAAACATTCGTCATAAGATGTTTCTGAAAGACAGAAGCCCTCCCATAGCTTTTGTTGTATCAAAATACAGGTAAGAATTCTGCCAGTAATCTTTCTTGAATGATGTAAGAAACATCCACATTGACTAGAAAAAAAGAAAGTTGAAATTTTAAAAATGAAAAAGTTCTTTCCTAGTGAATAATAAAAACAATTGCTTGTGCTCTAGCCTTCTTCTTCTATAGATGAACATTGGGGGAAATGCTTGAGAAAAAAAGAAAGAAAGAAAGAAAGAAAGAAAGAAAGAAAGAAAGAAAGAAAGAAAGAAAGGAAGGAAAAGAAATAAATAAAGAAAGAAAGAACTAGACTTTGAAGATAAGTATTTGTCACGTTTCAAAGCACCATTTACTTCTCAGCTTGAGAACAAACTGGGGGGGGGGGAAGGATTGGAATGCAGACTTCAAAGATTAAAAAAGCAGACTATGAGAACCAAGGACAGTTACCAGTGGCCAGACTCAGTGATGCTTTCTCATAACAATATTGTTTTGTATTATTGGGCAATGTGACCTGATCAAGAGACAGGAGAGAGAATTCTATGCTTTTACTATTTGAGGCTTGGGTGGAGTTTCCCAGAGCTGGTTTTACTTTCACCTGTGCCAAAATGATGTACTCAATAAAGTTATGCATTAAGAGATTGGAAAGTCTTGAAGAGTTTGTTTAGTCGGGTTTGTCAGTTGGAACCTTGACACTATCATGACAAAATGCTGATTAGAATAGTTAGGTTAGCTTTACACTAATCTTTAGATTAATGATTTGGATTCTTCTGTTTTAGAGAAGAAACAATTCTATCAGTCATCATGATACTATTGCTAAAAAATCACAAAGACAGCTGCAAGTGTTATGTGTACACTTGTTTGCTACCCTTGGGACAAAGTCAGGAGGAAATACAGAACTAAGGGTCAATCTGAAGAAACAGAGTGGAGAGTAAGTCAGCACTTCCTTATGTAGTTTTTCCTTTGAATTGAGATGGAAGTTTTGCAAAACATTCTAAGGGTGCTTTGCAACTATGATACACATTCATCATTATCCTGTAATACACGCACAAGAAGCAAACTATCAAGTAGACTGATATTTCTATAGCAGTAGTTCTTAAAAATTTTTTTCCAAGGACCCCATCTTATTTTTAAAAAATATGGAGTACCACAAAAGCACTTTTGTTTGGATGGGTTATATTTATCAATATTTACTGTATTAAAAATTAAAATGGATGCATGTACTGCCTCCAACTGCTTCTCATGATTGTTTGATGGGATTTAATATTGTATTATGTTTCAATTTTGATTTTTAGGACCCCAAGAGGGTATTGTGGAACAGAAAAACTGTTTTATGGAACTATGTGATAGGATCAAACTGTGAATGCTTAGTAGCTTATGTATAGACAATCATAAATCCTGTTTAACTCCTGACCTTAACTTCCTTTCTCCACATATTTTTAGCTCAGCAAACTATCAAAGCTGCATACACAGATAAGGAATATATTCAAAACACAGGTGCCTAGTTTACAATGTACAAGACTCTAGTGATGGGGTCTGCGGGGAAGGGGGCTAACAAAAAAGATAAGTTAACAGAAGCATTATGATGATGGATGCTGCCCCTTTTCTAAATCTTGCTGTTTTGACCTTCTCCCACAGATGCTTCTGGACTCTAGTTCACCCTATTAATTCTATGTAATCCTATATAATCCTATTTTAAATTTGCATTTCCTTACCCAGCCTTTCCTCAATAAATTTTTCTTTCTCCAGCTATAGCCAGAACATTAAATAAACAAAAATCTTCTGCAAACCTCCTTCAGCTTCTGCACTTGAAAAGCAATTATGTAAATTACAATAAGTGAGAAGTGACTTTAGAACAGAGGTTCCCAACGCCTGTGTTGAGGCCCACTACCGGGCTGTGGCCTATTTAGAACTGGGCCATCTGAGCAATGGGCTAGTGCACATGCTTGCGCAGCTCAACTTGCAGTTCAACTGTGTGGCCACTTGCGCAGTCTGGTTCCCCTCCCACCCGCCCAGCCAGGCTGCCAAGCTGCAAAAATTGGGGAATACTGCTTTAGAAGACAGATATAATAATTGTCAGAATTACAGATAGGGCATCATGTTTCTTCGTGAAAATCTTTGCTTGGCAGGACTCCTTCAGCTAAAGGAATATTTACTATTATGTTTCATCCTACTATGATTGTACTATCATTATGATGTGTATGTGTGTTCATCCTGGAACACTGAGTTAGACAGAAGTTACACTGATGAATTACATTGGCATCAAGCAATAATGCTTGTGAATAATCATATAGAAGCCACATAAACCAATGAGCATCCATCCATTGATAAAAGACAAAGAGAAAGCCAACACTGATGCCAATGATTTAAAAAAATGATATTGACATAGATAGCCAGATTTGTTAACAAAAGAATGAGGAAGACAAAGATTGCTGAAGTCCAAAAGAAGCTGAAAGTATGTGTAAGCAGATCAGTCAGAAGACTTCCTAATTCACATGAGTATAATAAAAAGGGGAGGAAGTATAACACAGCCACACTTGCAAGATTCTGTTATTTTATAGCCAATCTCAATAGAGGCAGTCTCATTCTTCCCGTGGAGCTTATTCTTGATCTGGTCTACCTGGTTTGAGTTAACATGCGTAACACCAAATGGTAATTCCATTTTCTAGTAAAGATAAATCCAAGAGCATCCCTTGAGAAAACCCCCAGCATCCCTATTCAAGTAAAGGATTCCCCACCCAGTAGAAATTTAGCTCTAAATCTGACATACTTAATTCTTTGTAACTTATAATCTTTGCAACCTATCATCAAAACTTTCCATGTGTCCTGCTTGAACCCTCTTATCATACTACAATATTACTGCTTGATCTTTCTGAAATATTATTTGATGCCGACTAATGCAATCTGAGTAAGATTGCTCCCCTTTCTTTGTATGGTATGCCTAGACCTCAACAAATTGTAAGTTGTTAATATTAAAATATTGCCTGATTGCATAAACAAATGCTCAGCTTATATTGCTTTGTACATGACTTTCCTACACATGGTAACAAAGCCACAAGAGGCAATTCACAAAAGACAGTCAAAGGATCCATCTGAAAAACTGTTGGGAAACTGCCAGCTGTGGAAAGAGGAAAGATCAAGAGGGAGTTAGCATTGAATCATTGCACAGCTGAAAGAGATCTAGGACTCCCCCATGGCTCCATCCCAAGCTCCATAGAACTTTTCCCAAGAGAAAGCAAGCAGTCTGGGGAGATTCTTGTATTATAGGTAGAATACAATAAAGTAATCAACTTCAACTCTTCGTGTGTGGCTCTAATTGCTTGTGCCTGACCCAAAAAACTGTCATAAAGAGAAACACTTCCTATTGGCTTTGAAAGATGAAGGAATAAAGAGAAAAGGGGTTTTGAAAAGAAGTTTTGCAAAGTATGTTAGCATGAATGTAGCAACTTTTTCAAAAAAATTAAAGCAGCCACATCCTTTGAATGGCTTGTAGTTCTGTTCTCTGGCTGTCTCTATAAAGGCATGCACTGATAATTCTTGTGCTAGGATCAGACACAAAGTTAGGAACAGTTCTTGAGGCAGCCATATCAGCCTTCCAACTAGGAAGACTTCACTTCCACTAATGCACTTTGCAAAGCACCTCCTTAAAAATGTTGCACAGCCCTAGGAAGAAGGCTACAATTAAATCATAATACTTGGGGGGACTGGAGAAATAAAAATCCATCTTCTGCCAAGTGCAGATACTGTTAATAAAGTTATGATATCTCTAAAGTTATAAATACCATTATTTATTATTATTCACATATGCTATCTATGTAGCCACTTGATGACACATAATCAATCAATATGCAGGTATAGTTCTTAGAATTTCTTCTTGTAACAAGGTTATTATTTTTAGACAGGCTTAAATTATTTTAAATCGACACATATATGTGATCTTTTAGGACACAGTAAACACAAGGTAGTGACATTAATCAGCTACTCGCCATTTTGAGATTCTAAAACAGTGGTGGCGAACCTATGGCACGGGTTCCAGAGGCGGCAGTCAGAGCCCTCTCTATGGGCACGGGCACCGTGAGTCACCCCAGTCCTAGGCCTTCAGCTGGGTTTTATAAAACCTTTTTGTTTTAAGCCTCTGCCGCCGTGTGTAAAAAAAAAAAGGTTCAATCAATCAGTCAATTTCAACTTCTCCTGGGGAAAAAAAAGATCTTGCAAAGTTAGAATTGATTGATTGAACTTTTTTAGCCCCACCCAGTCTGCCGTTACCACTGCAGCCATGCCCAGCCAATGGGCCACACCCAGCCAATGGGCCACACCCACCCGACACTCGACGATGCATAAGTGGGTTTTGGATTGCAGTTTGGGCACTCGGTCTCTAAAAGGTTCGCCATCACTGTTCTAAAACATCTAATATATTTCCTTGTATGTATGTAATGCATGTAACAACTCATATTTAGATGGCCGTTATTAATTTGGTGCTTGTTTCACAAATGTTAGGAACAAAATAATTCTCTAATCTCTATGAGACTGTAAACTGTAATATCTAAAACAATTTAGTAATTGTAATTTAGAAAATATTATATATGTCCTCATTTGCCACCACGTTATATTACATAATTCAAAACCTATTATGAAACTAAGAACCTATTTGTTTGAGCATAACAAAGGAACTATGAACCAAGTGAGAAAAGGCCCATTTAAATGAACATTTCAAGAACTGTTCATTAAATTTGAACACATGAAATGTTTACTAACGGAGACAGTCTATATTAAGTCACGTAAATTAGAGCTGGTCACTGAACTTAAGTCAGGGAAATGTGCTGGAATATTCTAGAGATTTGAATGTTTTTGTGTTCACTTGTTTCTTTGTTTGGAAAGAAAGCAAGCTTGCTTTATAGGACCAAATTAAACAAAATTAAAGCAGTGTAAAATTAAATGTGGTCAACATTTAAGGCAGTTTGGTATCTACTGAATTTAATGCTTGGAATTTTTCTATGTTGCTACCTTAAGCTGTTTGACTCACACATAAACCATCTCAGAATTAAACCGTCTTGGGAAATCCCTTTCTGGATTTTAACCCTTTGGCCACAATGATAGTCTCATATTTTGTCCAGGTCATGATTGCCATGACCCCTAGAGCTTCTTCACCTCTCTAAGACTTGTAAAAAAACAAACTGAATCACAAATTTATCATTTTACCCATTATTTGGACTACAAGAAAAACACAGCAGAACACTTGTAGGTGATGATGATGATGATGATGATGATGATGACAGATTCATTGTTTCATTGTTCCATTAAGGAGAGGAAAAGGAGAAGCTCAGCTTTTTATCAGATCAATGACTGGAGTTATGTTATGCACAGTAACCAATAGATGTAGATGTCTTTGCCTATAGAGAAATGAAGGACCAGCAGACAAACGCTACAGCATCACTTTGTTCAGAAACACTGTAGCAGGAAAATATAGACTGTGATTACCATCCCAAGATAGACTGAGATTACCATCCCATATCATGTTTTCTTGCCTTTGAGAAATGATCTATGGCCCATTTTTTTGTGCTTGGGTTAGCTGGCCATACAGCCTGTAGCATCTATGAAAGCCCATAGCTAATTTAGTCTGTATTTGGAAGCTAAATTGGACTGGATATGTTTATTCTTTGGATGAGAGACATTAGGGATTACCAGGACCTCAGATTAACTAGAAATTAGAAAAAGAACCCTGAAAAAAAAAATATACACTTATATTCATGAAGTCAGAAGAAGAATCTTTTACCATGTAAATGTTTGCTGAATAAAGGGCAACATTGCGCTGGGACAGTAAGAATGCTTTGTGAGTAAAAGTTGTGCAAGAAATAATTGAGATATAATATATGTTTCGGTGTTCAAAAGGAAACAACCTATATTCTTATTTCAATTTTGCAGAACAGAGAACAGATGGAAAGTCTTTTGCACCCATACTAGGCCTTTAGGTAGAGTAAGCAGGAGAAAAAGGATGCAAGAACTTTGAAGACTGTTTATTATTAACAAGCTTTGTGCTTGATGTTTGGAATTTTCTGGAATTCTTTCAAAATTCTTAGTTTATCTTATAATAATAATAATAATAAAGTTGGAAGGGACCTTTGAGGTCATCTGGTCCAACCCCCTGCTCAGGCAGGAAACCCTATACCATTTCAGACAAATGGCCATCCAGTATCTTCTTAAAAACTTCCAGTGTTGGCTCATATTTAAGTGATTGTCCACTAGGACTTCGAGATCCCTCTCACAGTTACTACTATTGAGCAAGGTCCCCCTATACCAGTGGTTCTCAACCTTTTTAATGCCGCGATCCCCAACCGGTCGTAAGTTGAGGACTACTCAACTGGTGCAGCACCGTTTGCAGAATGGGACTTTTGGTGGGCTCAGCAAGGCAGAGACAGCCTGGACAATTCCTATTGGCTTTTGAAGAAAGCCAATAGAATTAGACTCTATTCAAGAGAGTCTATTCTATTGGCTTTCAAAAGCCAATAGAATAAAAGGGAGTAGCACAGCTAAGGAAAAGGGGGAAAAAATGGCGGACTGCGTTGTTTGGCGACCCCTGTGAAATGGTCGTTCGACCCCAAATGGGGTCCCGACCCACAGGTTGAGAACCACTGCCCTATACTATACCTGTACATTTGTTTTTTCTTGCCTAAATGTAGAACCTTACTTTTTTCACCATTGAATTTCATTTTGTTAGATAGCACCCAGTGTTCAAGTCTGTCCAGATCCTCCTGTATCTTAAGCCTGTCTTCTGGAGTATTGGCTATTCCGGCCATCTTGGTGTCATCTACAAATTTGATGATTTCCCCATCTATCCCCTCATCCAAATTGTTGATGAAGAGGTTGAAGAGCACTGGGCCCAGAACAGAGCCTTGGGGCACCCCACTACACACTTCCCTCCATGTAGATACAGTTCCATTGAGGACCACATGCTGAGTACGGCCAGTCAGCCAGTTATGGATCCATCTAGTGGTGATGCTGTCTAACCCACATTTTTCTATCTTATTGAGTAGTAGGTTGTGATCTACTTTATCAAATGCCTTACTGAAGTCCAAGTAAATTATATCCACAGCATTCCTCTGATCCACTAATCTTGTCACTTGGTCAAAGAATGCAATAAGATTTGTTTGGCATGATCTGTTTTTGACAAACCCATGTTGGCTTTTAGTAATGACTTTGTTTGCCTCTAGGTGTTTGCTGATTCGTTGTTTGATTATCTTTTCCAAAATCTTCCCAGGTATTGAGGTCAGGCTGATAGGTCTGTAATTTCCTGGGTCCATTTTTTCCCTTTTTTGAAGATGGGAACTACATCAGGTCTTTTCCAGTCCTCCGATAGTTCCCCAGTGCTCCAGGATCTTTGAAAAATATAGTTCAATGGTTCTGAGATCACATCTGCCAGTTCCTTGAGAACCCTGGGGTGTAATCCATCTGGTCCTGGTGATTTGAATTCATCTAGGCTGGACAGGTGCTCACTTACTGTTTCCTTGCCTATCTTAACTTGCGTTTCTATTCTGTTGTTTATGGCACTATTTTTGGTAGGTTGGTCTGTTTTTTCCCTTTGTGTAAAGACAGATGCAAAAAACAAGTTAAATAATTCTGCTTTCTCCCTGTTGCTTGTCACCTTCTTGCCACTTTCACCCACTAATGGACCAATCATTTCCTTATCTTTAGTATCAGGAAGTAATCAGAATGTTTCTAGAGGTTTGTGTGTAATCCAATTTTTAAGGAAAAACCTGACATCCTGGTGGTCTGTCCTGCAACTGCTAATCAGATTTATCTCTGTTAGATCCTAAAGATCATTCCAGCTGGTTAGAGGCTGCTATCTCTTGGGGTATACAGTAAATTACAATATTGTATCATTCATGCAAATAATAAAAAAGACTCTATTCAAATAGATCCCTACATCTCTATATAGGGGAAGAGATATAACTAAGGGAAGGGATTTCTTATTCTCTAATTGTCACATTGCACAATTGCTATTCTGGGCAAATAATGAGTATGACTGAGATTTATACATGATAAAGTGTGATTAACCATGATAAAATGGTCATTTAGCATCTGCAAGTTGTAACTCACTCTAGGAGAATGTAAGAAGCACTTATTGTTCTCTTCACCTACCGTTCTTCAAAACAATAATCTCTCTTGCAGCTGATCCTTAGCTGCTTATTCTTTACTGAACTAACTGTGAGGTGTAATTTAGTCAAGTAAAACTACTTGGTTTTATAGCTGACTAGGGGAATCCCTTATTCCATATTCCTGTAGTTACATTGGGATTATTAGTTTCCACTCTTACTGAAACACATTTGTATTTCTATACCCCTGCATTTTCCCTTTAAAATACTGGATAAAAATACCCTGTTCAAACAGTTCGATGGTAACTTGTTTGGAAATCAACTACCCGTGTGTTTCATACACACTCCCACACATTCTGAAGAAACTCTTTGAAGGGATTTGCTCATCCTTAGTTAATAGCTGGCAATGTGTCTTGAGGATATGTTTTAGGAACACCCAATTAGTAGTGATACTATACAGGTAGTCCTCAACTTACGCCCGCAGCTGAGCCCAACGTTTCTGTTGATAGGCAATACATTTGTTAAGTGAACTTTGCCTTATTTTATGACCTTTCTTGCCACAGTTGTTAAGGGAATCATTGCAGTTGTGAAGTGAATAACCACAGCTGTTAAGTGAATCTGGCTTCCCCATTGATTTTGCTTGTCAGAAAGTCGCAAAAGGGGATCACATGACCCCAGGACACGGCAATTGTCATAAAAATTCAAACCCGGGTTTGAATTTTGATCACATGACCATAGAGATGCTGCAATGGTGATAAGTGTGAAAAAAGGTCATAGGTCACTTTTTCCAGTGCCATCACTGAATGAACTGTTGGTCACTAAATGAACTGTTGTTAAGTCCTGGAGAACCTGCATGTGATTCTCCAACAAATGCCAACAATTGGAAAAAATGTTCACCTCTTTTTAAAAGCATAAACACTTTAGTGCCCAGCAACATGTACATTGCCACTCCAGGTTCAGGGATGGAGGTCTGAAATAGCTGAACCTGGGCACCAACCAAGGCATTATTATTGCCATAGGGACATCTCTGTTCATCCTGAGAACCTTCTGTCCTACCTAATATTTCTCACTTAGGTTCCTTTTTGTTTGCTGGCAAGAGTCAGAAGAAATACAATATTCCCTTACCTTAATATCACTCTCACTAGAAGACTCATTGCTGATGTACTAAGCACACACATTTCTTTAAACCCAGGCAAGCTGCTCAACTTAAGACAGTTGCTTGCAAATGCAAGCTTTTTGCCTACGGTACCTGAAATCTAAGACAAATGAAAGCATTTTGGTGGAAAAAAAACCCAAAGTGCCTTCAGGTCAGCATTGAACAAGTCCCTGAGGTTTTCTTGGCAAGATTTCAGAAGTGATTTGCCATTCTGCATAGCATTAAACATGCTGTAGGTTTTTAAAATGCAGCCTGGAAACTTCGCACAGGAAATCCTTAATATATTCTAAAGAATGGAAGATAGAAGCTTGTCACTGTGATGTATTCTTTTCATTTAGGCTTCCAATAATATCTGCTAGTAGCAATAAACCAAATGACGGTTGTATGCTCCTCTATGAAGACCAATTCCTTTCCTAGGATCTGGTTGCCATGAGTATATGTAAATTTTAAATTGGTTCATGAAGGCATAACTGCATTTGACTTTTCAAAAGAGCAATTTCCCAGTGCTTTCTCTTTCTTTACACAATTTTTCAGTAAAGGGAAATTTAATAATATTGCACCAGGGTGGCAGATATGATGCTATGATCTTGTAATGGAGGGTCAGGTACCAGATACAGTTTGTTGTGCTAATTCAAGATTAATGGCGAACTTAGGAAAGAAGTATGTAATGCAATAGAAGCAGTCACAAACCTGGGAAATAATCCATAATACCGAATGTCAGAAATTTCTAGACCAAAGAATAGGAGCAAAAACAGAGGAACACAGCCAACACTGTTACTTTATTGGTAGTTCTGCTGCTCCTCCTGAATTAAACATATTTATCTCAAAATAATTGATCCTAAAAAAAGGCCTCTTTACCAATGGCTGGAAAAAATGGGGTAGAGATTAGGATATTATTACATGTTATTAAAAAGAGTACAGAGAAGAGCAACAAAATGATTAGGGGACTGGAGGCTAAAGCATATGAGGAACGGTTGCTGGAATGTCTAGTTTAATGAAGAGAAGGACGAGAGGGGACATGAGAGCAGTGTTCCAGTATCTCAGGGGCTGCCACAAAGAAGAGGGAGTGAAGCTATTTTCCAAGGTGCCTGAAGGCAGGACAAGAAGCAACGGATGGAAACTAATCAAGGAAAGAAGCAACCTAGAACTAAGGAGAAACTTCCTGACAGTTAGAACAATTAACCAGTGGAACAACCTGCCTCCAGAGGTGGTGAATGCTCGAACACTGGAAGTTTTTAAGAAGAGACTGGAGGGCCATTTGTCTGAAATGGTATAGGGTTTCCTGCCTGAGCAGATGACCTCAAAGGTCCCTTCCAACGTTGTTGTTGTTGTTGTTGTTGTTGTTATTATTATTATTATTATTATTATTATTATTATTGCGAGAACAGGACTTGGCTTGGGATCTGAACTATGCAAAGTATATGATCTGAATTCCTTAATGCCTAAGGAAGTCAGCCTAAATTTGAGAGGAGGTAGATTTACAGAAGCCTTGCTGAAAAGGTAAGAATTCTTCTCTGAATATGAGGAAGTGAGTTCTTCTAATTAGAGTTTCTAAGTGTATGTCATTAAAAACATTGATCAGCTCTCTCCTCCTCCTACAACCCTCTGGGGTGAGAGGGAAGAAGCATCAGAAATCATGGGAGCATTACAAATGGAAGACGTCATTACTAATAAAATTCTGGGAATGAAGCATAATCCGCAGTTTGCTTGGGAGCATCCCAGAGGTTGGATCTGGTCCATTACTGAAAAGTTCTACATAGGGCACTGTTTTTAAAGATAGACATTTTTATTAATGCTTTTGACTTGTCTTTATTACTTTTTTTAAAGGGCAAATATCAAGTGGAAAACACAGATAAATTCCTCCCTGGTGATACTAAGGTTGCTTCTTGACCCAAAACCTCCCGGATCCCTTACTTTCAAGTTACAGTACAGTTTAACCCATTGCTCCATCATAGGCTTTACTTTAAAATGTTGATAAATTATAGACCTTAACATATTCTAAGCACAATCATAGGAAGGGGAAAAAGTGCTTGTAATTGTCTGTTAATTTTCACACTGTCAGACTGCTTTTTAATTTATCCCAATGAAAGATTCTAGGAAGTCCATTCAATTGGGGACTATTCCAGATGATCTAGAACAGGGATGTCAAACTCAATTTCATTGAGGGCCGCTTCAGCATTGCGGTTTCCCTTGGGGGGCAGGGTGGGTGCGGCCAGGGTGGGTGCAGCCTACTGCGTGGGTGTGGGTGGAGTGGGTGTGGCCTACTGGGTGGGCGTGGCCAGCTCTACATCGTTCGCATCAAGGGTGCCTGTGGGTGCCTGGGCAGGAGTGGGACAGATCTGAGGGTCTCTGGCAGAAGGGGGTGAGACCAGGCAAGTGCCAAGGCATGGTCCACTGGAGGAGCCTCACTGTTCCTCTCAGACCATGCAGGGGGGGCGGGATGGTGGTGCGGGCTGCCTAACGCCCTGGGCAGCAGAAGTCATATGCCCAGCCAGGCCCTCAAGCACCCGCAGCACCAAGCTCAGCCCCACTTCCCCAAGGGGGACCCAGCTGCACTTACCTCCTCCTCAAGGTTGCTGCTGCTGTGCTTGCTCTCTTTAGCCAGGTTACTCATCATGGGTATGAGGGCAAAGTCAGAGGGAGGCCCATTCCCCCTGTATGGGAAGAGACCCGGCTTTGTATCCAAAGCTTCCTTAGCAATAGGATGGGAGATCCCCGCAAGATAGGACAGAAGGAGGGGCCAAGGGGATGACGAAAGAGCAGCAGAGCAGGACTAAGGCAGGACTTCCCTTAGACCCTCCCTCACAACACTGAGAGGCTGAACCAGGCGGTGCAAATCCAAAAAGAAGCACGCCGTCACCCAGCCTGCCCTGTCTCAGCAGGCAGCAGTGTCCTTTCCTCACAGCACCAAGAGGCTGAACTGGGTGGCGCAAATTCAAAAAGAAGTGCAATGCTGCCCAGCCCCCAGCTTGCCCAGTTTCGGCAGGCAGCAGGGCACTCTCCTTACAGCGCTGAGAGGTTGAGCCGCGTAGTGCGAAGCTTGCCAGCTTTGCACCTTTCTGCCTGATGAAACTGGGAAGGCTGGGGGCTAGGCAGCATTGCACTTCTCATCAGATTTGCGCCACCCAGCTCAGCTCTTGGCACTGTGAGGAGAACGCCTCGCTGCCTGCCGAAACCCCTCCCCCGGAGCCCATCAAGCCGGATATGTGAAGTAGGCGAGGGCCATTTGCTGGCCACTTCCAGGTGATGGTGCATTTCTTCATTTCTCATAAAGGGTGACACCTTCCCAGCAGGGGGCAGGGCCAAAATGGCAGGGGCTGTTTTCTCACTGTTTCCAGACAGCCTTGTGGAGCTAAGACTGAATGTGTTTCAGCATAGATGGCCACCACAAAATTGTACATTGGCTCCTGGCTGGCCTGGGCCAGGGCCAAGGCAGCGGAGGCCATTCCCTTATTGTTTCCAGGATAACTTTGCGGGCCACATGAAATCACTTCACGGGCTGCATCCGGCCCCCGGGCCTTGTGTTTGACATGTCTGATCTAGAACAAAGGCCCTCAACCTTTTAGGCACCAGGGACCGGTTCTGTGGGGAGAGGTTTTTCCATGGACTTAGGGGTCATGGTTTCATGTGCTGCCTGCATCCCATGGATGGGGCTTTGCTTTTTTGCACGGTTTCTGACATGCCGCAGCCCGGTGCTGTCCACAGATCGGGGGTTGGGGACCTCTTATTTAGAAAAGGCTTATTTATTTATTTATTTATTTATTTATGAAAGCTTTCATGAGCTCCATTCACACACAGCCAAATTCCCCTGCAGTTCAATTGTCAGACGGATCCGGAAAGGGTGAGATGGGGGATGTTTCTAAATTAAATGAACTTAGCAATTTTGAGGTAACTGCTTTTTCTTTGATTACCTGAGTCCTAAACATAAAGTTTTCGCTAAGGGATGCTTGCAGATAGGTCCTCCTGAGCAAAGGCATTTCCCAATTTTAATTAAAAATTTTAATTTAAAGTGTTAGCTGTGCCCGTGTACAGGGATAGTCCTTGATTTACAACCATCCGTCTTGCGACCGTTCGGAGTGTCTCAACAACATTCGAAAAAAGTGAATTATAACCACCCATCCTTGGACTTGTGAACATCATAGCATCCCCATGGTCACGTAATCAAAATTTGGGGACTTAGTAACCAGGTCTATTTACAATCCTAGAGTCATGTGATCCACTATTTGTGATCTTCCCAGCCAACTTCTGACAAGCAACGTTCACAGGGGAGTCCAGATTTGCTTAATGATTGTATGATTCACTTAACAACCTCACTGATTCATTTAAACACTGCAACAAAAAAGTTTGTAAAATCGGCATGATTCCCTTAACCACTGCCTTGCTTAGCAATGGAAATTCTGCTCCCAACTATGGTTGTGAGTTGAGGACTAATTGTATTGCATCCTGCTGATCCTGGCTGGAAGATTAGTGATGAGTAGCAATTAATTAACTACCCCATCAATAGCCTCTCTTAATAGTACCAGTGTCAGGTTCTGTTCTGTGGGAATGGAGAATAATTTATTGTTTCCTTATTTTATTTTTGTACAGACTTTATTGGCTCTGTTTTATTATATGAAATGATGGAAAGGGAAGGGAAATGATTTAACAGCAGTCCAGATCCAAGGCAAAATTGGACATGAGGGCATTTAACAGGCTATTCAAATTACTCTTCATCCACTAGTTCAACTAATAAAAAGCAAATAGAACAAGTTAAATTGCAGCATTTCAACAATTTTGTTTTGAAGTTCTTACGTTGGTTTCAACTGCATTGACCTGATTTATATTTGGATTATTTTACATAAATATAAGCCACCTGGAGAGTTTATTATGAAAGGGGAAAGTGCGGGTATAAATTTAAAAATAAATGAAGTGTGTTAGAGTAATGTTCAGAACAACAGTAATGCTGTGCCTGCTGGGACTGAAATGACAAGGGCATTTTTGTTGCAAAAATTGGTTCTGAGAAACTGAAGCAGGAAATCAAAGAAATGGAAGTATTTCTCGTACTGCTGTCTCTTCAGAACAAAGTCGAGTGAACTAATCAAGGTAATTTCAAGAAAAATAGTAAAGTATAGCTACCAAAATTATGGATAATCTTCCTCTGAGAAGAAAAGTCACATAACTAAAGTGAAATTAAGCCAGTTCGTGCTTTTGGCTTCATGGCTTTGAAAATATAAGAAGACAGATATTTATAAAAGACTGTTTTTCTGTCTCTAGCCCCTGAATTCTGATAAGCTGCTGCTTTCGTGGCCCCCTTCCTACAGTAGGGGAGAAAACGTAAGTTATCTAAGAATCCAGTGATTTTAGCTATTGCCTAATCAGAGTGGAGAATGCCCATAAAGCAGTGTGAGAACACAGCACAACTCAATTATATTATTATTATTATACATTTTCCACTGCTGAAGCATGAACCATTGCAATTCGCCTACTTGATGACTTTTGCAATAGCAGCTCCCTTTAATTCTGTGACAGAAGACTGCATTCAGACACATGATAATTATCTTCAAGGATGGGAATTCTATGAGCGAAAGGAATTTTCCAAACTTTTTGTCCGTTTTACCTCTTTAGCATTCTCTGTAATAAACCATTTCCAATTTCTTGGTAATTGACCACTGTCTTCCACACACACACACACACACACACACCTCTCTAACTGAGTGGTTTATAACATCAGAAAGCTAGAATGGGAGCTGTGTCATTTGCTAGTTCACACACAATCAATGTGACTGCTCAGATTTCACACAATGGTAATAACCCACGAGAACATCATCATCTGGGGAAGAATTATATTTTTTCAGTCATAGAATATAGTAGCTCATTTTAAGTGCTAGGAGAATGAATATGCTTTGAGTATAATGGAGAGAAAGCTCCATGGACAGTTCTGAATGCAATGGTGAATGAATGTGTGGCTCAAGAAGGAAACAAAAGCATCATAACAGTTTTAAATTGAGGGGACCTCTCTAATCCACTGTTTTCCAGCGGTGGCAACTTCTTCCAGCTGTGTGGACTTCATTCCCCAAATACTCATCAATGGCCATGCCATTCACTAGAGTAGCTACACTGAAGCTGCTACTTATAAGCCCTTCATGGCACAGAGTCTATTTGCAGGGCCACCTAATTCTGAGTACTTCTCTCCTCCTAGTAATATCTGCTAGGATAAGCATGCTCTGAATCATTCTGGAGCAACCTCATTAAAAAAAAGGGGGTAGCTTATTTTTATACCATTCCATGGAGAGTTCATCTGAGGACAACAATTTCAGTTATGCCATTTGGTGTCTCCTAAAAGTGGCAACTGATTTGCTTTTCATTTTCTGTGTTGGTACAAAACAGTGTAATTCTGTAAACCAGTACTGGAAAGGTAAGTAGAATTTATATAAGAAATCCCTGAAAAACTATCACAGTGTAGAATCAAACGTGCAAGTTATGTGGAAGCACACTTCTATTATATCAAACATTTACTGAATGAAACCATTGCTTTGGTTCTGTAGTGCTGATTCAACTATTTTACTTATTGAAAAGATAAATATTTTTAAATCACTGACTGAAAATTTCATAGTATATCTAACAGCATACCAATGGCACAAACTCATACTGTTGTACTTGTATTTATATATCCAAAAGGTAAAAGTTGAAGAATTTAGATACTGTATTTTCTCCTGTTTTTCCCAAGAAGTATACTGTATACTTTTTGCATAAAAAAGAAAGATATCTGGGATGTTATCTTTGCAAAAGCTACATGATCTTCCATTGTAAATATAAAAATAATTTGGATTTGCCAGTCACACATTTTGAAAGAAGTGACTTTTAAGATACCTACTTTAAAAGCAAAGTCTACTTAGAATGCTTTTTTGGTCTATTGTGGTAGGAAAAATGTATATCATGACCAATTAATTCAAAACTATAAAGAATGAGCAAGTACTTTATTATAAGGTTGGAGAAGCAAGTAAAAAGCAAATTTGATTTGTCCAAATCAGCTTCAGCCTGACAGCTTGATATTCTAAGCATCTACTGAGCTGAAAAGTTTGTTACCATTGACAATTCCAAATAAGTTTGCTTTCTTACTTCTCCATGTTTTTCTCCTACACTCCTAAAGGGCAAGCTATTTTTTTCACCCCATCTCTTTATGACTTTCAAATATTTTGGACAGAGTACTATTAAAACGATTCATGTGTGTGAATAATTGGCTATCTTTCAGTCCTACAAGCAATTATTATTACAGCTTTGAGCAAAACTCCAAGATAAAATTCCCAGGTGAACAGATACTCATTGAATAACCCTTTTCTGGTCTATCGGCACATAAACAAAGTTTGAAGTGAAGTTGATCTAGATGGTTCTAAAAACAAGACACAATCCAGTTACTAACAATTGTTGAGAAAGTTGAAGCAAAGGGTAAGGTTCAGTTGTATAAAATGTGAAGCTCAATAGGTCTGACTTTACAAAAAGAAAAAAAAGACTCAATTTCTTGTTTTCTGGCCCTCATAATTCTTTCCTTTTATTATATTGGTGCATTTGCCATCATGATATCTGATAGACTGGTTCTAGTAAAAGAAACATGTGTCAGAGTGAAAAATGAAAAATCTCTAAGATTTTCAGTATGTGCATGTATGTATACATGTGCATACATGCACACACATGTATGTACATGTATGTGTACACACATACACAGATATTTCAATTATTTCAATTGTTATCACAACAATAATCTGAGATGGTTGGATTGAAAGCATTACCCATTAGCTGGGGGTGAGCTTGAATCTGGATTTCCCCATTCTAGTCCAAACCAGATCCCGTTTCCCACCTGTAGTTTTGAGGAAATAGTCTAGTCTCTTGTTACAATAAAGCAAAAGCCCCCATATCACTTCCTTTAAGAAAAGTTAGAACTGGCCCAAGAACAGAAAGGGAAAAGTGAGGCAAAAGAACAAAAGGCTCTTTAAAAGACAGGCATTAATTCAGGAAACACAGAAAGAACAGATAGAGGGGAGTAATAATAATAATAATAATAATCATCCCCCAGTGAGGCACTACATTGACGTGGTTGTGGGGCTTGTGTACTCTGAGGAAGATGAGAGCTATGCCAGAGGTTCAACCATACTGGACAGATCTCATCAGAGGAGTCAGACAAAGAGTGTCTCTCCCATAAAAAATATGGTGAGACGTAAATTGCAGAATGCCATACCGGCTCGGACGTTGCCCGGGTTAACAAGGTCCGCGCTAGATATTGGAGTTCCTGGATATCTGGTGAAAAATGGGTTACAGGACTCAGGACTGTTGGCTGAGCAACCAGGGCCAGCAGCTGCAGAACTACTGGAAGAAAAGGTGTTTACCCGTCGCAGATACACAGTGATGGAAAACAAAGAAATAATGATCTGTTACTACAGATCAAGTCCAACAAGAAGAGGATATCTAAAACGAATGCACCAGTTCTGGAAAGAACAACATCCAGAATCAGAAATAACAGAACAGAGACTAGCAGATCAACGCCGATTTATAACACGAAATAAAGTATTCACAGAAACAGAATTGGACGAACTGCAAAGGTTTACCCAGGGCAAAGAAATCAAAGCCTTACCAGAAGTAATTCAGAATGTAGAGGCAAACCAGGGGGAGTTGGCAGTGAAGGAATCCAGCAGAGATATACAACTGTTCTCATTTGGAAACCAGGCACCTCTTCCTCAGGAAGAACAAAACCCTCTAACTAAAGAAATAAAAGAATTGAAACAAAGAATAACTGAGCATCTAGAACAGCACAAAAACAACAGAATAAGGCTACCTGCATTGAAGCTTGTTCCAAAGAAACAGCTAGCACAAGCATTAAAAGATGCAAATACTGCAATAGCAAGTATAAGCACCAATTCACTGCAAGAAACAAACCAACTAATGTACAGCACAGCTGCAGTTATAACAGAATACCTGGGATGCAAAATCAACAAAAAGAAAAACAAACAAACAGTGCACCAGAAAAATGGAAGGTTAGACTAGAAAATAAGATCAGCAAGTTAAGATCACATGCAAGCAAGCTAGAACAGATGAAAGAAAAGAAGCTGAAGAACAAGAAGACCAAAGAATACCTAATCAAGAAATACCACTTAGAAACAAGGAAGATCAAGGAAGCACTGGAAATAATAAAGCAACAAATAACAGCTATAGCCAGGAAAATCAGTAGATATGAAGCTCGAATTGCAAACTATAGGCAGAACCTCCAATTTCAATCCAATCAGAAACGTTTCTACCAATCCATCAATGGAGAAACTGCAAGGAATCAGTCAGTACCTGACAAGGAAGAAACAGTGCAGTTCTGGAAGCAGATATGGGATAACCCAAAGAAATACAACAAGGATGCGGCTTGGTTAAAAGAGGTGGATGCAAATAAAACAGAAGTTGAAATGAAAGAACTAGTAATAACAACAAAAATGGTAGAAAAAAGAGCAAAGAAAATCAAAAATTGGTCAGCACCAGGTGAAGATGAACTGCATGGGTTTTGGTTGAAACATCTAACTGTTATACACCCACTCATTGCCAAACAGTTCAACAATATACTACAAGGAGGAGAAATTGAAAAGTGGCTAACAACTGGGAAAACCTACCTAATAATGAAAAATCCAGCAAAAGGGGCAACACCAGGTAACTACAGGCCAATTACCTGCTTACCAACAACTTTCAAATTACTAACTGGTGTGGTAGCTGATGCAGTACAACAGCATCTAGTTGAAAACAATCTCTTTCCACCTGAGCAGAAAGGAAACCGCCCCAATAGCAGAGGAACAAAAGATCAACTCCTAATAGACAAAATGATCTTGGAAAACTGCAAGAGAAGGAAGACCAACCTTAATGTGGCATGGATTGACTACAAAAAGGCATTTGACTCTCTGCCACATGACTGGATAATCAAGTGCCTAGAAATAACAGGAGTCAGTAGAAACATCAGAAAATTTGTGCAAAGATCGATGGAAGACATAGTTGCAGATCAATGGTGAGAGGCTGGGAGAGGTTAATATCAAGAGAGGAATATTTCAAGGAGATTCATTATCACCATTACTATTTGTTATTGCACTGTTTCCTCTGTCAACAATACTGAATAACTCAGGACATGGCTATCAAACATCAAAAACATCTGCCAGACTATCCCACCTCCTTTATATGGATGATCTGAAGCTGTATGGAAAAACATCATCTGAAATAGAATCGCTGCTCAACACTGTCCGTATATATAGCCAAGATATTGTAATGGAGTTTGGCTTGGACAAATGTGCCACACTTACTATCAAACAAGGAAAAATAATGAAAACTGAAGGAATCAAGATGCCTCACGAAAATAACATTAAGAGTCTGGATGAGGAAGAGTACTACAAATACTTGGGTATCCTTCAAGCTGACAACATCAAGCACACTGAAGTCAAGAAAAAGATTAGAGGTGAATACATCAAGAGAGTGAAGAAGATCTTAAAATCCAAACTCAATGGAGGAAATACCATAAAGGCAATCAACACCTGGGCAATCCCAGTCATTAGGTACACAGCTGGAATAGTGGACTGGACTCAAGCAGAACTAAAAGCAATGGATAGGCAGACCAGAAAAATAATGACAATGAATCATGCCCTTCATCCACGCAGTGACATTGATAGACTTTATCTACCAAGGCAAATAGGTGGGCGTGGAATGCTACAAGTACATCAGATGGTTGAAGAAGAAAAAATGGCTTTGGAAGAATATCTGAAGAACAATGATGAAGATGCACTGAAATTAGTATATCAGGAAGGCTTACTAACTACTGGAGAGACCAAACTGGCCTACAAGAAAGACCAAATGAAGAACAGAATAGAGGCATGGGAAGATAAAGCACTACATGGCCAATACATAAAAAAATAGCTGGGAAAGCAGATAATAATAAAACCTGGCAATGGCTAAGAGCAGGAAAATTGAAGAAAGAGACCGAGGGACTAATTCTGGCTGCACAAGACCAAGCCTTAAGGACAAATGCATACAAAGTCAAAATTGAGAAGACAGCAACAGACAGTAAGTGCCGCCTATGCAAAGAAGCTGAAGAAACAGTGGACCACTTGGTAAGCTGTTGCAAGAAGATTGCACAAACTGATTACAAGCAGCGGCATGACAAAGTAGCAACAATGTTGCATTGGAAGATCTGCAAAAAATATCATTTGCCTGTAAGCAAAAACTGGTGGGATCATAAAATAGAGAAAGTCATAGAAAATGATAAAATTAAACTGCTCTGGGACTTCAGAATTCAAACAGACAAGCACCTGCAACATAACACCCCAGACTTAACAATTGTCGATAAGAAAGACAAAAAAGTCTGGATAGTGGACGTGGCAGTGCCTGGAGATAGCAGAATAGAAGAGAAAGAACTGGAGAAGATAACAAAATACAAAGACCTACAAATAGAAATAGAAAGACTGTGGCAAAAGCAAGCAAGGGTAGTACCAATAGTGATAGGCTCCTTGGGTGCAATCCCAAAACAACTGGAGCACCACTTGAACACCATTGGCATTGACAAATTCGCTATTAGTCAATTGCAAAAGGCGGCCTTATTAGGAACTGCTTCCATCCTGCGACGATATCTGTAATACCATCAAACATCCACATCTGCCTATCCCAGGTCCTGGGTAAGGACTCGATAGGTAGACAAAATGCCAAATCCAGTCTGAACATCTGGCTGACTGTGCGATGATGAATAGAAGGAAGAAGAGAAGAAGAAGAGAGAAGAAGAAGAAGAAGAAGAAGAAGAAGAAGAAGAAGAAGAAGAAGAAGAAGAAGAAGAAGAAGAAGAAGAAGAAGAAGAAGAAGAATCAGGAAAAAGAGCAGCTGCATCTTGAACCCCAAGAGACCAAGTTTTAATAAGTAAATATAGGATAGTGTAAGCTTTATCCTGGCTTTTAAGCAGGGAAGTCAAACAGATTTTAAGCAGTTTAAGTCTCCATTTCAAAAGGTTGGTCACCGATGGGTCTGTCTTTTTTTTTTCCAGCTCAACCTACCATCCATGGTTTGTGACAATAAAAACAAGGGAGATCCCCAACTAAGCCACCTTAAGCCCTCTGAGCAAAGCCAGGATATAAATGCAATAAATAGGTAATACTGTAACTATAAAAGGCAGCAGATTGGAGGGAAAAGGAATTTATTTTTAATCTTGTTTCAAAAAGGATTAGTAGCCTTGGCACAGCAATGAACCCAAATGTATCTTTCTCAGAATTCACCACCTGTTTTGAGAGGGTATTTTTTTTCTCTCAAGGGGAGCCCAATAGTTCTCCCAAAATATAAAAACTTAAAGGATTTTTTTTTTTTTGTTCAGGGGCTTTTTAAAAACCCTTCTTTTTGGTAGGAGATATTACACAAATGCATAAATATTAAATATGAGCATTCTTTGGTTGGCTTCATATAACATGCTTGGCTTATCACCTTTTCTGTGTTGGAGAAATACGCTGAATCACAAATGAACTAAATAGCCTGGATTCATAGAACATGCTGAGTTGTTTTTTTTTAAAAAAAGGGAAAAAACCCTAAAGTTAAAACTAACACAGTGTAGACAATTGTATTAATCCAGTCCTTACTTTGCGGGTACACATGTTTGCAATTCAGTGAACCAATATATGTAGATATATACACAGTAGCCTGTGTGTGTTTGGGTAAATAACATACAAAAATGAATTGCATTAAAATGGCTTGGGGGAAAAAACACATTCAGTTGCATTGCAAACAAAATGGGGTATGTTTGGAGAACTGTGCAAAACAATGAATTTATGAATAGAAAAATGAGAATCCTGCAGAAACCAAAATTATCTGATTTGTCCTCCCTTAGAAAGGTGGTATTCTTAGACAGTCAACCACAACCAATTGACAATTCCTTACTGCTTCCTTTTGCCTATTTTCTTCCCCTGCAATATTACTGTCTCTTTTCCTCTTTTTTTTAAACATAATCAACTCTTTATCTTAGAAGATAAAGGGCAATATTTTGGAGGAACAGTTAAGCTTCCCTTGCGGGGAAAAAAATACACACCCTCTCACATACAAAGTAGATCAGATAAGAAAACTGACTTCATAGATTATTAGAAGTATACTTTATTGACATAGAATACAATAACATTTTTTCCAGTTTGATTATGCTTTATCTCCCCTCCCTCTTATACCCCAATGAATCAGAGAGACCTACCTAAATCTCTTCCCAATTCTATCTTGTTTCCCATAACTTAAGGAAAGTTTCAGCCCTCTTTGCTTATGTGATGGCTGAATGGTTCTGTGTTATATACTGCAAAGGTTCCAGCCTACTTCCCCATAAAGTCATTCACCTGATTCTGTACACCATGGCTTAAAGCAGTGGTTCTCAACCTTTTTAATGCCGCAACCCCCAACCGGTCGTAAGTCGAGGACTACTCAACCGGTCGCAAGTCGAGGACTACTCAACTGGTGCAGCACCGTTTGCAGAATGGGACTTTTGGCGGGCTCAGCAGGGCAGAGACAGCCTGGACAATTCCTAGTGGCTTTTGAAAGCCAATAGAATTAGACTCTATTCAAGAGAGTCTATTCTATTGGCTTTCAAAAGCCAATAGAATAAAAGGGAGTAGCACAGCTAAGGAAAAGGGGGAAAAAATGGCAGACTGCATTATTTGGCGACCCCCGTGAAATGGTCATTCAACCCCAAATGGGGTCCCAACCCACAGGTTGAGAACCACTGGCTTAAAGAAAGTGAAAATGAGTTACTGTCATCCATTGGTGGGGGGGGGGGGTAGCTACCTAAGGTAGGAAGCTATGCTTGCAACAATCTATATCTACAGAGCTGTTTAGATTAGGAATTGTCAGACTGCGTTTGACCACAGATTACATTCAAGTGGGACTGCAATGTAGGCCAGCTGACTCAGACCACATTTAAAAAGAAGGAGCAAATTGGTTCCTCCTTATCCTCATCATTCAGTTGCTTCATGTTGATCAACTCTGGAAGTCATGGCAAAATTTATGGGTTTCTGAAGGGACATTTGTAGAATCTATTTATCGGTTAATTGCTTTCTCTAACCTTAGTTGGCATCTAGGCAATTGAAGAGTATACTTCTTGGAATTCAGAGTACTTTTATGATTGTTAACACAAGGGCACTTGCATCACTATTTATGTGACATTTCAGTACTACTGTTATTTTGGACTGACCTATGAAACGATGAAAAAAATATGCAGTTATTGAAGAACAATCATTTTTATTTCAACCAAATGACAGCCAGAAAACCCTAGCATTTAGAAATGCCGGGAAAAAAAGTACCATTTTTGGAAAATTGCATGCACAATTGTAACTTCTGTTCATGTCATAAACTGTATAATATTTTTAAAATTATAATTGTTTCTTGGTCAACACATCTCTCTCTCTCTCTCTCTCTCTCTCTCTCTCTCTCTCTCTCTTTCTCTCTCTCTCTCACACACACACACACACACACACACACACACACACACACACACCATTAACTTATTTCAATTTGAATTACCCAAATTACTGTTAATAGGAGAACCATCACCTCCATACAATGGCCTTTACAAATTGTCATGAGTATACATTGATGCTTAATCTTCATACCTGAACAACAGAAAAAAATATTATCCAACAAACAGTTTGAATTGACAATATAATATCCTGCTTTCCCCTGGCTGGAATAGCATAACATTTTAAAACATACTTTCAACCAACAGTATGGATACAGCTTTATTAGCATCACCCTTCCTAAACAGTGACTGTATACATACAAAGAAAAAACGGGTCATTCTTTACAGCGTGTTCTTTTGGGCTTGAATCCAGAGTAAGTTATTTGGATTTGGGTGTATGAGGCACCTTCATTAAGATCATATAAAGATGCATGAAAAAAATAGCTTAAACAAGAAAAAATTGTTTAGGCTGCAATCCAAGGGGCTCTAAATCTATATGTATATATATATAAGGAGAGACATGGTAATAGATATAGGCAGAAGTAAGATAACTGCTGTATTCAATGGAATTATTTTTACAAAAGATCACAAAAATAAATTATCTGAGGTTTATCTGAGAATCTGAGGTTCCGGTTTCTTTCTTCCTTTTTTTTGTGGATAATTATTTCCCCTTATTACTGTTAAACAAGTGTCCTTTAATATTCCAGTGTGTGCCGTATCTTATTGTTCACCTAAATTCATAATACTATGCCTTATTTTTAAACTGTACATATTCCCTATTCTACAACTCTTATCTTATCCATTTTTTCCTATATTTTACCCTTATCTTAGCTGCACCATTTTTTTTATATTTACTTTGTTTTCAATGCTAACTTTGCCATGAGCAGGTAGCCCAGACTGCATAGTCATTTAAATGAAAAGAAACAGTTGTGATGTGACAATTGGACCGAGAGTTGGCTGCCATTTTGGGTGCCCTTTCTTCTTCTGCCATTTATTATTTATTTAGCATATAGCACATCATACATGGGCTAGCAATATAAATTAACATTTCAACTAGCATAACCCAATAAAATATAAATGTCAAAAAGTTCTATGTTCAGTCAGTCTAGGCCATCTAATCATTGAAGTGCAGCATTGTTTAAATTTAAAAAAGTCAGATACTGAACCAGTATATGCCCTCAACTCACAGCCAGTCACGATGTGATCTACAGTTTGACATGGGACCCCACAGTCACACTGAGGTGAGGATACTATGTCCTATTTAAATAGAGAGTCCTGGCAGACCCATGTGGAGTGCGGATCCTATTCAGGATTGTCCATTGTTGACTAGTAGTTCAAAGCCTGGCACCTACAGCTGGGCATTCAGTGACCTCTATGGCTTTCCATTGGAAATTGATGTTAAAGTTATTGGGCAGATCTTCGGCTGCTATTGCTACTTGATGCTAGGTCCTCAGGCCTCTCTTCCAGTGCTGACGGCGCTACCAGCACTCTCTGCTATTGGTTGATGCCACTGCCAATGATGTCTTCTAGGTGCTTTATGGTTTCAACTCTTTTTTCTGTCTCTCTCCTTTCTCCTTCCAACAGATCTTCAAAATAATAATAATAATAATAATAATAATAATAATAATAATAATAATAATAATAATAATAATAATAATAATAATAAAAGTTGGAAAGGACCTTGGAGGTCATCAAGTCCAACCCCCTGCTCAGGCAGGTAACCCTATACCATTTCGGACAAATGGCTGTCCAGTTTCTTCTTTAAAACTTCCAGTGTTGGAGCATTCATCGCTTCTGGAGGCAGGTTGTTCCACTGGTTAATTGTTCTAACTGTCAGGAAGCTTCTCCTTAGTTCTAGGTTGCTTCTCTCTTTGGTCAGTTTCCACCCGTTGCTTCTTGTCCTGCCTTCAGGTACTTTGGAGAATAGCTTGACTCCCTCTTCTTTGTGGCAGCCCCTGAGATATTGGAACACTGCTATCATGTCCCCCCCTCGTCCTTCTCTTCATTAAAATAGACATACCCAATTCCAGCAGCCTTTCCTTATATGTTTTAGCCTCCAGTCCCCTAATCATCTTTGTTGCTCTTCTCTGTACTCTTTCTAGAGTCTCAACATCTTTTTTACATCGCAGTGACCAAAATTGGATGCAGTATTCCAAGGCATTGTAAAGTGGTATTAATACTTCACGTGATCCTTCTCCTTTAACATCATGATTTATAAAAAAAACAAAAAACCTCTTATACTATTATATTCATGATTGGATCTAGACATGGAATCAAAACAACGTATGAAATGTCCTTACCTAAGGCAGAACAGATGTATCACCTCTGACTGATGTGGGCTTTCCTATACTTCACCTGATCCGGAATCCTGAGACCTGTGGAGCAAAGACCCTTGTAACTTGTCTTGAATATTGGTTAAAACAGGGAGTAGAATCAGTATCTTTTCATAGACAAGCACAATGCAAAATGAGAACAAAGCCTGATGCCCTTTGTTAATCTTGTGTGGCATAAATTATTCCATGGAGAGTTGAAAAATTTATCTGGAAAAACAAAGAATATCCAGGGAGTCAATGAAGATGTTACATATTCAAATATTTCTTGATTGTAAACATTTAAATCTGCATACTTAAATGTCAGTGAAATTTGACAGACCATTCTCTGGTGGCTGCAATCAGCAAAGCAGCTTGTCAGTTCATATTGCAGCTGCTTGACTGTCAATTTTGGACTATGTCATAACTGTACGCATCTCAGATTATACAATGAAACAAAAACAAAGCAAACAAAAACAATGAAGAATAATTGTTTTTCTTGCCTAATTCTAAGGATGGCCATATAATATAAAGTATTATTTCAAACCTTGCAGTGCTGAGAAGAATTATGGGTTGCATTAGATATGTGAGATGCTATCAATAAATCTTAAGTTTTTATTGTCATTGTTGCTATTGTCTGGTATTTTCTGCGTTGTTTGGATTGAAATGGCCTATAGTATTATTATCTTTGTTTTGTACTGGGTGCAGCACCACAGATAATCCAATGAGAAAGAATAACAGAAGTAGAAAGTCAGAAAATTAGATTTTAGCAGCAGAAGAATAGAATAGAATAGAATAGAATAGAATAGAATAGAATAGAATAGAATAGAATAGAATAGAATAGAATAGAATAGAGCTGGAAAGGACCTTGCAGGTCATCTAGTCCAACCCCCTGCTCAGGCAGGAAACCCTATACCATTTCAGACAAATTGCTGTCCAATCTCTTCTTAAAAACTTCCAGTGCTGGAGCATTCACAACTTCTGGAGGCAGGTTGTTCCATTGATTAATTGTTCTGTCAGGAAATTTCTCCTTAGTTCTAGGTTACTTCTCTCCTTCATTAGTTTCCATCCATTACTTCTTGTCCTGCCTTCAGGTGCTTTGGAGAATAGCTTGACTCCCTCTTCTTTGTGGCAATCCCTGAGATAGTGACATAACAGAAATTAAGCATTTGAGATAGCATGAAGGTTTCTTCTTGGGAGTCATAGCTGAAATCTATTTTAAAAAAACACTGAATTCCTCTTAAAAACATATGAAAGTATAAAAGCCATGGTTTCTTCATAGTAGCAGGCTTCTTCAATATTTCCCTAAAGTGTGGAGAAAACAATGAGAGGTTAATTGTTTAGTGTTTGGAAAACAATTATGGCCACATTTGGCCAAACAAGGTTACCATCTGACATGCAATATGGAAATTTGATTTTCTGAATGTTGTGTCACAATTCATAACTCAAATGAGAAAAATTATGCACAATATTAGGAAAGCTGTGCATGACAAATATGTACAATATGCTTTTTCAGCTCATTTTTAAAATTTTATATATTCATTCCTCAGGTTATGTCTAAAACAAAAAGATGAACAGAGGGAACGTTAATTTCCACCTGCTTCTTTGTCATTTTCTGAATGTTTTAGTGTCTGTTTGTAGTTAAACATCATATAATGGCTCTTTTCATCATCTTATCTTATAACCCATCCTTATTACATCAGTGCTTTGGATGATGCATAGATAGTTTTTTTTCCCCTTTTCTTTATGTCTAATTATTATTGAGTTGAATCAAGGCTTTGTCACACTTGAAAGCAGCTCCACTGAAAACATGAAGCTGACATTATGATGAATTTAATAATAATGAATTCAATCAGTATGAAGAAACCTGGGTACAGCCCTTGATTCTTATTATCACTGCTTTGCAGACTATTGGGTTGTTTATGGAAAGATGCTTACAATTCATACCATCTTAAAACAACTATACAAGATCTCCTGTTAGTTGCAAAGGAGATCCATCAACCCTGGTGATGTCTGAGATGCTGCTACTGTATGGAACTGTTTTCTGTTTACTTGTTACATTGGTGATTTCACCTCCCTGTGTATAAAATCACCGAAGTGGCTCCCAACAGGGGGAATTAGGTTGACAGTCAGTAAAGTCTGAATTGTGGAGATCAGCACTGCTTTCTTGCACTGTGTCAGAATTGCTATGCCATGCTTGCTATGCTTCGCTATGTACCAGTGTCTGCCATGAGTAATGGGGGGGAGGGAGCTCCAGGATGGGTGGGGGGGGGGCTAGAATCAAGGGAATTGAAAGTACTTGCTGTGCTGTTCCGTGAGAGCTGCCAGCACTTCCAAGGTCACATCATGGAATGCAACACCATCTTGCCCGTCAGCCCAGGGACTGTTGCCAAAACAATTTGTTTGAATATTGGATAACTATAGATAATCAAGGTGCAGGAGGGGGGAGGAGAAAAGTTAACCATATGCTTTGGGTATGATCAGTTTGGCTTAGTAAAGTGTACTCTTTCGTCTTGAGAGTCTTTCTTTGCTACTGATCTACTGGGATGGCTAACATACTGCCTTCTCAAACTGTGCCCAGCTGAAACAAATGCTCCCCATTCATCCTTTTTACAGTGTGCTTGCCTCTCATCATTTGATCTGCAGCAGTGTCTCTGTCTTCTGCGGGAAGCATGTGAAGATACTGCATGGTGCTTATTGGGTTGCGGAGGAAAGTGAAGGGATGATAAGCAAGCTTTAACAGCTAAATCTCTGATACAGTCAAAAGAGGATAAAGGAATGTGCTGTAAAAATCACAGTGCCTCATAATTCATTGATCTTCCCAAGAAACTATCATATATGAGAGGAAAACAGAAGCAGGAGGTCACAGCCTCCTTTAATGACGTTCTTAGACATAATTTAACAGCAGCCAGAAATGTGAACCATTTCACTTTCGGCATTCCATCTGATTGAAATTATACTATATCATATTATACTTTCTCTTGTCTATGGAGATTCTCAGTCATCTAGGTCATGGTTGTCCCAAAAATGCTTTTTCAAAAGAATTTTCTTTGTTTTTTCTTGAAGATGTTTCGCTTCTCATCCAAGAATTTCAGAACTGAAGAAGCTTCTTGGATGAGAAGCTAAACATCTTCAAGGAAAAACAAAGAATATCCAGTTGCCTTTTGAAGAAGCATCTTTGGGAGCTCCTTCCTCTACTTCTCCCCTGCTTCCTAGCATTGATGGATGATGAGACTGAGAATTCACTAGTCTTTTAGATGCCCTTGTTATACAACACTCAGATGACCAAGTCTGCCGTCTGTGGGCTACTCTACAAACCTCATTTGCTGTTCCTTAATCATAGTCTCCAAGACTCCATACTTCTTATCCTTCTTAGTTTAGAGATGAGCATGAAACAGAAAGTATGTTGTGTTCTGAGTTGAGAACAAAACAGTTCAACTAAAACTTTTTGTTGGAACATTCCAAATTGGTTGTATTTTGATGGAGTAAAATTCAAAACAGCTCATGTATTTTTTATTCCTTCGGAAGAAAGCTCAAAACCATCTGAATACTCTAGGATGGGTCTGCTAAAAACCTGATTTGAAAGTTTGTAACACTCAGCCTAGATGGCATTCAATAGTCGTTGGCAATTCTTTAGTTGACTTTTACTGATCTCCCAAATATAAGTTAGGATAGACCTGATTTGTTTTTGGATGGGAAACTATAAGGAAAACATGAAGTAGTCTAGACTGAAAAAATAATGTGTGTTGGTCTGCCTGTGTGTCTGTACGTAGAAATTTCTGGAAGAAAGCAATGACAAACTATTCTTGTATAATATTAAGATGACTGCATGAACTCACTAGGAGTTCAGCTTGACTCAAACCTTGAGTTCCTGACTTCAATCAAACAATCAGAATAGAGCTGGAAGGGACCTTGGAGGTCTTCTAGTCCATGCTCAAGCAGGAGTCCCCATACCATTTCAGATAGGTGGTTGTTCAGTCTTTTCTTAAAAACTTCCAGTGCTGAAGAACCTACAATGTCTGAAGGCAAGCTGTTCCAATGGTTAATTGTCCTGACTGTTAGGAAGTTTCTCCTTAATTCTAGTTGCTTCTCTCTTTGATTCATTTCCATCCATTGTTTCTTGTCTTGCCTTCTGATGCTTTGGAAAATCAGTTAGCCCCCTCCTCCTTGGGGCAGCCTCTCAAATACTGGAATATTGCTGTCATATCACCCCTAGTCCTTCTTTTCTCTAGTCTGGCCATAGCCAATTCCTGCAATTGTTCTTCATATGTTTTTGTCTCCAGCCCCTTAATCATCTTAGTTGCTCTTCTTTGCACTTTTTCCAAAGTCTCAACATGTTTTTTGTAATGTGGTGACCAAAACTGGATGCAGTATTCCAGGTGTGGTCTCACTAAGGATTTATAAAGTGGTACCAATATTTCACGTGATTTGGATTCTATGCCTCTGTTTATACAACTAAGGATTATATTAGCTTTTTTGGCTGCTGCCACACATTGCTGCCTCCTGTTTAAGTGATCATCCACTAGGACTTTGAGGTTCCTCTCACAATTACTGTTTTTAAGCCATGTTTCACCTAATCAGTACTTGTACCTTTGGTTTTTTCCTGCCCGGGTATAAAACTTTGCTTTTCTCCACATTAAACTTCATGCTGTTGGTTAGGGCCCATTGTTCAAGTCTGTCAAGATTTTTTGGGATCCTGAGCTTGTCTTCTGAGGTGTTGGCTATTCCTGCTAGCTTAGTGTCATCTGAAAATTTGATGGGTTCTCCTTCTATTCTCTCATTTAAATCATTTATGAAAATATTGAAGAGTAGTGGGCCTAAGACAGAACTTTGTGGTACCCCCTGCTTATTTCTCTCCATGTGGGTATAGTCCATTAAGGACTACTTGTTGAGTATGGTTTGTCAGCCAGTTACAAATCCTTCTGGTGGTAATGCTATCTATCCTACATTTTTCTGTCTTCAAAAGAAGTAGATTGCGGTCTACTTTGTCAAATGCCTTGCTGAAGTCTAAATATACTATGGCCATAATATTTCGCTAGCCTACTAATTTAATAACTTTGTCAAAGAATAAAATAAGATTGGCTTGGCATGATCTGTTTTTAACAAACCTGTGCTGGCTTCTAGTTATAACTTTGTTTCTAGATGTTGGCAGATCTGTCGCCCCCAGTATCTTCCCAGGAATTGATATTAGGCTGATTGGTCTGTAGTTTCCTGGGATCTGTCTCCCCCCCCTTTTTTTTTAACTACCTCTGGTAGCTCCCCAGTACATAAAGACTTTTTAAAGATATGGTACATATCTTTTAAAAATATCCCTTGATATCCCTTGGCTGAATAGTCTGGGCTCAGATGCTAAGCAGTGTCACACTTTATTAGTACCTGGATATCTTGCACAGTAAGTGTGAGCTAAGAAGATTAACACATTTCCCAACCGCTTGCAAAGTCCAGCAGCTATGAAACACAGTAATCAGTGTGACTGACATAACTAGTTCAATCATATCTTTGCAGCTTGGGGCACCTTCCCAAGAGCAAGTCACTGTGATTTCGGAGAATGATGGCTGATGAAAGGTAATCACAGTTGTGTTCTTCAAGGCCATTAAAGCTTGTCTGTCCTGCAATAGGATCTACAGTGGCATAACTAGCCATTGGTAAATAAATTTAATGAACCAATCTCATGATATATCATTAGAATGGGAGGGAAAGTCGTGTGTTTTCTCCAAGGTAATTTCAGTCTCTCTCTCTTTCTCTCTTCCAGCATTGAACTTGAAATAATAATAAAAATACATACTTTGAAAAGACATGTTTCCCATGGTAATAGGGCTGCCAAGAATTATTATGACTTCTTGAACTTGGCGAATGCAAGGAGACCTTTGGGTAAAGAACTTGACTGTGGAGTGTTGCATGAGGTAGCACTGTGTGAGCCGTTAGAAAGATTAATACTGTGCCATGACACAGAGTTTCTCGGTGTAAACTGTGAAGGGAGGCGTAGTAAGTGATACAGCTTAATGATGATAAGAATTATTCCATCACTCAAAAGTGAGAATCCAAACAAAAGATTCAATCAGATGGAGCTTGCTAGAAATTGCTAGTCTAGTCTGTCAGAAGCTCCATCATGACTGAACTCATTAAAAGTCATGGGAAGTATAAAATGAATGGAAATCACAGGTTCAAGATGTGTACTGTTCAAGAGAACTTTAATTCAGGTTGTGTAAAGGTATACCTATCAGGGGTGTCAAACTGCCAGCCTGTGGGCCGGACGCATCATCCGGAAGCCGCGCCCACCCCATTGCCAGCAAAGACAAAACCGTCCTGATACGTTGCGCAACATCATGTTTGACATGTCTGACCTAGATATTTCCTTTACCCCAAATCACAAAAACATATAGAAAGCATTTAGGCTTTCAAAATGAGCTCCATTCTGACTGACCCATTCTAAAGAAGCGTGCCTAGAAAATCAGACTAATTAAAGCTGAGGAAGTAAGCAATTAGTTGATCCTTGACGTAGTTGAATTTAAAACGTTGAATGCTTTTAAAAAATATTCTAGCTCTGCCAGTTTTTCATCCTGATCTGATTTCTGAGAGGGCTGGTCCCAGAATAATTAAAGATTGAACATGACTCTCACTATGGGTTACAGCCATAAAGTTAATTTCAGAATGCTTAATAATATGGGTTCATCTGTTACCAAGGTATAAATATGTGGGAGAAGAGATAAATCGTTTCTTAATTTAATAACCTTCAAAACAAAAGTTCATCTATCCTGTTCCTCTCAGTTCTTACTTCTGCAAATTATTCTGTATGCTTATTTCACTGAAACAGCATTGGTGACTCTGCTCAGCATATTAAAAGCTCATACTATAGTATTTCTCATGTCTAAGAGCCTGTTGGAACTGTGGCAGTTAGCAGAAACAGCTGAAGGGAATAATAACAGCCTGAACAGAGCAAATTTCACTAGAGCAAGCTGGCACTAAGCAGAAATTTTGTAAAAGCAGTCAAGAGAATTTCAGAAATGGCTCAGGGCACTTTCTGAGAGGAAAAAAAATTCAGAATTCACAAACAGACTGCTCTCCAATCTATGCATTTATTTTGTAAAATTTACTCGCTGCCTAGATCATACCACTGTGGGACAATTCACAATCATCACCACAAAATCATAAAACAACAAGACCAGAACCAGCCTAAAAAATAGCAACAGCAACAACCAACACTATAATAATAATAATAATAATAATAATAATAATAATAATAATAATAATAATAATAATAATAATCTGGCTGACTGTGCGATGATTGATAATAATAATAATATTAATATTAATATTAATAATAATAATAATAATAAAGTTGGAAGGGACCTTGGAGGTCATCGAGTCGAAACCCCTGCTCAGGCAGGAACCCTACACCATTTCAGACAAATGGCTGTCCAGTCTCTTCTTAAAAACTTCCAGTGTTGGAGCATTCACCGCTTCTGGAGGCAGGTTGTTCCACTGGTTAATTGTTCTAACTGTCAGGAAGTTTCTCCTTAGTTCTAAGTTGCTTCTCTCCTTGATTAGTTTCCATCCGTTGCTTCTTGTCCCGCCTTCAGGAGCCTTGGAGAATAGCTTGACTCCCTCTTCTTTGTGGCAGCCCCTGAGATATTGGAACACTGCTATCATGCCCCCCCCCCCCCGTCCTTCTCTTCATTAAACTAGACATACCCAATCCCAGCAGCTGTTCCTTATATGTTTTAGCCTCCGGTCCCCTAATCATCTTTGTTGCTCTTTTCTGTACTCTTTCTAGAGTCTCAGCATCTTTTTTACATCGTGGTGACCAAAACTGGATGCAGTATTCCAAGTGTGGCCTTACCAAGGCATTGTAAAGTGGTATTAACACTTCACGTGATCTTGATTCTATCCCTCTGTTAATGCAGCCCAGCACCGTGTTAGCTTTTTTGGCAGCTGCAGCACACCGCTGGCTCATATTTAAGTGATTGTCCACTAGGACTATGTTGGACAGCCTTTGTGCCCAAAATCCAGCAGAAGATGATAACAGAATAACAGAGTTGGAAGGGACCTTGGAGGTCTTCTAGTCCAACCACCTGCTCAAGCAGGAAAGCCAATACCATGTCAGATAAATGGCTGTCTAGTCTCTTCTTAAAATTTTCCAGTTATGGAACACCCACAACTTAAAACATAGAAGATAGAAACATAGAATAATAGGGTTGGAAGGGATCTTGGAGGTCTTTTAGTCCAACCCTTTGCTTGTGGCAGCCAATCCTGTACCATTCCATTTGGATTTGATGGGGTGAATACATGTGATCATAGAAAGAATAACAGAGTCAGTGCAATACAGTGCCCTTCTCCCTATATGTGGTCCATAATGATACCACAGTTCGTGGTATCAAACACTACTAAGAGGTCCAGCAAGTTCAGAGCAATACTTTCCCTATTCCAGTTCCATCCCAAGTCATCCATAAGAACTATCAATGTAATTTCTATCCCATCCTGAAGCCCAAATTTCAACTAGAAAGAATCCAGATATCTTCTCCAACTGAGTCCAGTCATCTTCTCCTAAATCTTTCTCAAACTGGGATGATTGCAGACTGGACAGACATTGCCCAGAAGTAGCTGGACTGAGAATAGCTGAGTGAAGTTCCATTACCTCATTTGAGGCAATTAGCAGATTGCCCCTACTAAAAGAAAGCATTTACTACTCCTCAAACTCAATTTCTGGACCTCCTCTGGAAACTGAAAGTAAGGTAGCTTACTACTCCCAACTGGCTCTCAAGACAGACTTTATTAGCTACTTATGTGCCAGTCTTTCCATAACTGTAGCAGAATTAACACATGGTCAGTCTGAAATTCGCTTGGGAGATATTTTTATCAGTCAACTAATATTACTTTTATATCAGCTGAGCAATGGATAGATTTTAGAATGCATGGATTTAAATTATTAAACTGATAAAATAAGCAGTTATAATTTCCCTCCTTTGGGAATACTGGTGACTGTAATGCATATTTAAAGATTGTTTGCTTAATCCAAAGCACTTACTGCAATATCTAAATATATATACCATTTGGTGAATGATGGTCTTCCACTGTCCATTGCTACTTTCTATGCCTTAATGGTACTGATTTCTAAATCATTAATATTAACCAGGGGATCCCTATTTTCAGACAGTTTTCATCAAAACTACTCAGGGGTGTTTCATTCTTTGCAACATATTATTCTCTGTTCTGTGAGATGCCCCAGTGATTACTATAGTCTCAGCATGAATTATTTCTCCTCTGTGTATTTGCTTAGATAAGTGTTGTCATGAATTAAATTATTCTTTCTCTTTTAGGACAACTTTGCTGAAGATGCAAAGAATGTGCTTCTTCTTTTAAGGAATCCCTGGACTTGTGGATTTGTAATGTGGGAAAGCCGAGGTGGCACAGCAGTTAGAGTGCAGTACTGCACTCTATGAGCCGAGGTGGCGCAGCAGTTAGAGTGCAGTACTGCAGGCCACTTTAGCTGACTATGTTCAGCAGGTCAGCGGTTCAAATCTCACCGGCTCAAGGTTGACTCAGCCTTCCATCCTTCCGGGGTAGGTAAAATGAGGACCCAGATTGTTGGGGGCAATGTAAAATATATATATATACATTGCTTACTGGTGTACACCGCTTAGAGTGTGCTTGCACTTAAAAGCGGTATATAAGTCTCATAAATAAATAAATAAATAAATTATGCTTCTTTCATGTCAGCCTCTTTTCAGCAGCAAGCATGTGGCCCCAAGGAGGACCAAAAGAAAGCATAAATCCTCTTTTTCTAACTAGAGAAAGACCCAGAAGCAAAAAAAAAAAAAAAAAGTATTTGCTGGAACCTCTGTTTCAATGTTGCTGGGACCTCTATCTCCTTGTCACTCTTATATCATGGCTTGTCTGAGTTGTAAGCAGAAATCTGGCATGTCAGGGATGGTCCCAAGGACATTTGGGAGCTGCTGGAGAACCAAAGGCTTTCTATTTCTGGACATGCCTTCCAGGATGAAGAAGGAGATACGGTCTTCTGGGATTGGTTGATGAGTTTTTCCCGCAGTCACTGGCAGAACTTGAGATGGACCTTTCAACCAAAGCAGAACACCAGAGTCATTGCGTTCTCAAATGTATACTTTATTGAGCAAATACAAACCGGCAGGGTTAAAGGAAAGCTATCTCTAAGGAAAGGGCGGGAAGCAGTTAATCAAAAGATGGAACTTTCCCTCCCCTCTCTGACAGGTTTGGGTCACATTATCCAATACATCATTTAGTAATTATTGTGACAAGAAACTTTAGTTCAGGTGTCTTCAAAGTCCATGATGTGGACTTCAACTCCCAGAATTCCTCAGCCAGGACGCTGAGGAATTTTGGGAGCTAAAGTCCACAAGTCATAAAAGGACCAAGTTTGAAGACCCCTGCTTTAGTTTGCCAAAATAACTCTTCAAAAGCTCCAGCTGTCATACTGATAAGGACACCTATGGATTCCAAGTTCTCCCTTCTCTCCCTCCCACACTGTTAGCAAGTTAGAAACATGTAGCAATCCTAAAGACCGTAGGGTCCAAAGCTTGACCAGACCTTGTTTGGTCTTGGATTCCTCTCTTCCTACCTCTTTGCGATCATTCTGTCCACTGAAAATATTTCTCTTTTAAGCTTTTATTAATATGTGGCCTGCGTCATAATTTAATTTCACTGTGACATTTCATACATCCCAATTTTCTTATTGCAATAACTGAGCCATGTAGTCCAGCAACTCAAAGCCTTTGAAAATCCTTGCAATAGCTGTTAGAAATGTCTTACGTAAAATGGAACAAGAGATCAAACCACCGAGATTAAACTTGAACTCCCATTAATACTTTTTTCCTCTGCAACAGCTTCCTTCCAAATTACGTCTTGAGAAATTTATCCCAAATTCTATTTTATCTGTTATTGTTTTACCCCATAATCATCACACACTGGAATAAAAGAATAAAAAAAACAACTTTGTCAAAGAAAAAGTTGTAGGGATAACTTCATGGATATATATGTCTTCTTAAAGAGTGAGTTCACACATTATCTGTTTGGTAATTTAGATAATGTTTGATGCTGTAATAGCAATAGTAATAGCACATAGACTTATATAAAGTTTCATATGCATAATAATAATAACAACAACAACTTTATTGTTCCCTTGAATGTACATCAATCGGCATACATTAAAATGAAATTTCATTTCATATAACTCTCTGATATACACTCCTTGTTCGTGGCCAGCTCACGTTTCAGAGCATCCATTTAATCTCTAGGGAGCAAACAATGGCAAACAGGACAGATGGAAGCAGAGCTCCATGTGGATTAGCCCTCAAATTAGCTTGTATTCCTGCACGACAACCTCGCCTCCTTTTCTTTTTCTGATCCTGTCTCTTCCACCTTTTCCTTAAAGGGGCCTCGCTCCTTTTCACTCCTGGAGCACGCTGCTGCCGCCTCTAACTCCTAGCATTCTCTGAGCTGTTTACAAATGTTAGCCTATGGCCCCCAAAAATCTGGGTCCTCATTTTACTGACTTTGGAAGGATGAAGGTTGAGTCAACCTTGAGCCGGTCAGGATTGAACTGGTAGCTGTGGGCAGAGTTTGCTTACAATAGTGCATTCTAACCATTGCACCACCAGGGCTCCTAATGCAAGTTCAGCTTAAACATTTGGATTTTGGAAATTAAATATTGAGAGGCTTGATTTTCATACTAACCAGTTTATTTATGTGTGATAATCATTGACAACAAATATATTTAAAGAAAATTTTTGTAGCTCATGGTTGAAATCAGGGGTCCTTGGTGCTTTCTAGGTTGGTTGTTTTCTTGCAGAAAGCACTGATGATGTAACCTAACTTGGATAATGACACATCTGCAAATGGCAATATATTTTTATTTATAATTTATGATAATATAGCCCTGTGTCCTGACTATTTTGATATCCATGATCATTTTTTCTGCCATATTTATTTAATTTGTGCTTTATTGTTTTATGATTGTTTACCGCCCACAGTCACTTGCTTGAAATGGGAGGCTATAGAAATCAAATAAATAAATGAATAGTCTTTTATTTGTTTCTCAAACTCTGACATGGTGTTCTGTGTTCAGTATCACTCAAGGATGTCTGCAAGGAACAGTAAAAGAAAGTCAAGATGGTAGCCATGATGGTACAATCAAAACTCTGCCCATTTTTATGTGTGTCACTCATGCTGTCATTTACTTACTTACTTACTTACTTACTTACTTACTTACTTACTTATTTATTTACTTACTTACTTTCTTACTTACTTATATTTCATATTTCTTAACTGCCCATCTCCCTCAGATGTGCAAAACTCTTTATTAACATTATCGCTTCAGGATTTGCATGTATCTGTATGATTACACCATAATAAAAATGAAAAAATAAAATTTCATTTTTATCACTATGAAATTGTGGACAACATTTAAATATACCAAATAATGAAAATATACAATGCTTTTAAAAATATTTATTTATATTACTTATAGATTGCAATTGGTTGTTTGGGGATCTGTTCAGACATCAGGAGACAATGAACATAGTATGATTGTGGATTTCTCAGTCATCAATGTTTCTCAACCTTGGTGGTTAATCTAAGGCAGTGTTTCTCAACCTTGACAATTTTAAGGCATGTGGACTTCAACTCCCAGAATTCTGGGAGTTGAAGTCCACATGCCTTAAAATTGTCAAAGTTGAGAAACACTGATCTAAGGAGAGTAGATTTCAACTTCCAGAATTCCTCAACCAGGTGTGATCTGATTCATAAATTCCCTGCAAAGCGGCTCATTTAAAACATTTAGGAATGCTGAAAAAGATGCACAGATAATCCTAAATATTTTCTACCAAGTTATTAACTCAAGCATATTTAAAGTCCAGTTCCACCCCCATGTGAAATAATGAGCCTCCAAACTCTGGTTTGACAAGGAATTCATCTCAGCAAGTGCTGGGATAATTTTCACCTACAAATCCATGAGGTTCTTTAACAATCAACATTCCTGAGGAACCTTAATGAAAAGAATACTCCTGAGTCTCTCCTGAGGAAAAAAGCAAAGTTATGTCTTAGCCACCAGGAAAGGCTCCAACAAGGTTTAAACAAAAAAAATCAGAGCCTGCTTTGGTGGTCTGGATCCCGTACAGCTTCTAGAGCTAGTTTTCATAATTCAAGTCTGGCAAGAGCTTGGAGCCACCCTTACATAATTCTGTCAACAGAGAGAGCCTTGGTTTTCTCTTGCCTACATGGCTGCTACTTTTAAATTCACAAATTCTTACAGACTCCCAAATGGAGAACAGTAACATGTCAGGAATTGACACTTATTTCCCCCAGAATTCTTAAAAATAATTCCTGATTGGTGGGGCTCTCTACTAGCTCCCCAATTTACAGTCAGGAACCATCTATTGCTACCTAATGGTAGAGTCATTCTATCATGCTTTTTCCCTTAAAAAAACAACAACCGAGAGTAATCTGGTTAATGAGCACCCAATTAGCCTGTTATGTACAATTAACAAGGTTCACGCAGAACATCTTTGTAATAAACTTGCTGATTGGATGATCCAGAAGGATATGCTGATGGGAGAAGAAGCTGATTTCAGATCAGGTTGTTAGATCCTTGATCAACGTACAGTCTTACACCATCTGGCTGAGAAATAGTCACATGTCCCAGGAAGCTGTCTTTATACCATTTATTGATGTCAAGGCAGATTTTTTTTTTTTTAACTTGGCAAGTCTGTGGTGACAGTTAGCTGCTTCTTCCATTGATTGTCACTTTCTTAGACTGGCAATGCAGCTGCATGAGAACCCCTTTATGAAAATCACGTGTCAAACAAGTGGGAAATGAACTACTCCATTCCCATCTCCAAGGGATGCATTCTGGCATCCTTAATGTACAGTTCAGTGTTTTTATATTTAACAATATTGTTTTGCCCCTTGTAAAAGTGAATTTCATCCGGGCAGCGCAGTGGCCTAGAGGTGGAGCTCTCACTTCACAATCAGGAGGCTATGAGTTCAATCCTGCAGAGGCAGATATTTTTCTCTTTGGGTACAATGAGTACAGGTAATCCTCGACTTACAACAGTTCATTTAGTGACCGTTCAAAGTTACAATAGCATTGAAAAAAGTGACTTATAACTGTTTTTCACACTTACAACCACTGCAACATCCCCAAAGTCACATGATCAAAAGTCAAACATAAGCTTGGCTCATGTTCATGATGGTTGCTGTGACCCGGGGCCGTGTGATCAACTTTTGCAACCTTCTTACAAGCAAAGTCAATGGGGAAAAGTTGTAAAATGGGGCAAAATTCACTTAACAAATGTTTTCACTTAGCAACAAACATTTTGAGCTCAATTATGGTCATAGGTCAAGGACTACCTGTAATTGTCTGCTGTGAATTCTGTGTAGGCATCAGGAAGGGCATCCGGCCAGCAAACGCTCAGCTTCATTCAGTTGCCCTAACTCCATCCTGATGCAAGGGGTTACAGAGTCATTAAAATAAAAAAAATGTGAAATTCAGCCCTTACCTCATCCACTAGGTCAAACATATTTTACTCTGTGCAGATAATATCACCACTTCATTCATATCTCAAGTTGTCCTCTGTATTTAGGAGCAGTAGCATCCTTTTGTTCTAGGGAAAACCCAGAGATGAATAATGCTAAAAGAAATGTTCCACTTTATACTTAAACCTTTCCAATAATTGGCAAATCACTGACAAACTTATTGAGCAAGTCAAGAGCTTTAAATATTTACATATTCATTTCTAACCATCTTCCTTTTGGAATCACCTTTTCAAGTCAAGCTTGTAATGAGATTATCAAATTTGCAAGCCACAAAAGCAATAGCTATGCCTGCAGCAATCAAATCACTCCAAGTGAAGTTCTTAAATTTTCTGCTACGTGATGCACAACTCTGTGCAAACAGGACACTTCTATTTTGGGAGTAATTCAGTCCAACTTTTGAAGGCCATTCTCCATCTTCCTCCTTCAGTCATGAACATAGTCTTTTCTTTGGAACTTGGGTTGTCTTTCTTGAGGCTTGCCTGAGACTTTGGTAATTGAAATTCCAGCCTAAAGAAATATTCTGGGCTGATTCCCTGGCCCAGCTTCCATGTTTGGAACATCTCATCCTTAAAAAAGCATACAGATTTGGATTTCAATAGAAGGGAAGGTTTGTAGATCAGGGTTGAACTGTGAGGTTCTTGGTGCTCTCTGAGCTTGGTCAGACAAACAAACACTAAACAACAGCCTAATCAAGAACACTCCCACCAACACTGACAGGGCAAGCCACTAGACTATAAATAGAGAGCAAACCCCACTTCCTTCTTCCACTGTTGATGTAACCTAGTTGGGTAATGAAATATCTGAAAAACAACCAAGCTCAGAGAGCACCAAGGACCCCACAAATTTGGATTTGTTTTACTGCAGGCTCTTCTCCCACTCCTGCCCTTTACTGTATGCTCAATGGACCCCGATAAAGCCTTGATAGAATTTAACCAGGGAGAGTTGGCTCTTGATGTCCCCAAAAAATAGATTAAAAACTTTGTATCTCTTTTAGTGCAAGCTTATATTTTGTTATACCTAGAATTTTTAATCATATGCTTAATGTCCATATTGAAGGGCATAGATAGATAGATAGATAGATAGATAGATAGATAGATAGATAGATAGATAGATAGCAACTTTATGTGCGCTCAGACAATGAAATTGAATCTGTGGCACACACATTACTAGACTTTCTCCCATCTACTGAAGCATCTATGAAGATTCACTCTAGCTGTGGACATTAAAAGTCTGGAGTTTGCTCTGCCATCTGTAGTTTTTGTCTTCCGGTCTTTGATATTCTCCTTTGCCACTGCCTTGTTCCAGACTCTCTCACCAGTCTGTGTATGCCTTTCACAACAGATTTATTAATAGTTGAGTTGGACTTTTCCACATTTTATAGACTTTTGCTATAAAACACTGTTGCTTAACATAAATCTTGATGATTTTTCTTCTTCTTTGTGGTAGCTTACTGAGCAAAACAAATACACATTACTATTTCTGAAGTGGGGTTTGCCGCCTTAAACAGCATTTTCCCCATCCAGACCTCCATTGCCATTGGCACAATGATATACTGAAATTGCTCACAATGGGAAGCCTCTGTCTGCAATATCTCGTAATTATTAAGAAGGTTATCTTACTCCACTATCAGAATATAATCTTAAAACAAAACCCTTCCTCCTCAATGTACTTTATGTAATGGTGGGATTCAAATACGTGAACAACCGGTTCTCTGTGTGGATGCCACTTCCGGAAGTCCATTCTGGGCCCGGGCAACAAAAAATTAGCTACCGGTTCTGCTGAAGTGGTGCGAACTGGCTGAATCCCACCACTGACTGTATGTCATCAGAAGTACCTGCTTCTCTAACCCCTAGTATACGTCTGCCTGTCTGAGCCACTGATGGATGGATATCAAGAGTTCTAACATTAATAAAATACCTCTACAGCTTACAATTTGCTTACCACTATTCAGAAGATATCATTCTACCCAGATGAACCTACATTAGACTATACATATCTGAAACTAGTCACTTAAATTGGATTCAGATTGCCTTTCCTTGAGATAGGAATAATATATTAGAGTGAAATTATGTGGCTGCAAAATTTCTTTTGTATTGACTTTTGATATGCTGACTTGCACAGTATGCTTCTAGCAATTTAAATCATTGCCTCATCAAAACTGGAATATTTTTTAAAAAAAATTGCAGCCAGTTCTCTGATTATAAGATATAATTTAATCATACATAATATCTCATGGTGTAGTGATCTTAACTTCATATCAGCTTTTGAGACTATATACTTGGTGTATATTTCCACTTATTATGTTTGCTTCTGATAACAAAACTTCTCCATGAGGCTTTTCTCCACTGCTAATTTAAGCACTCTCTGCTTATATCCAATTTATTGGCAAATTATACAGCAAAAAAAATATATATATATCCAGAGCATCCAAGCAACAGCTGAAAGATGCTAGTAGAGAACTCACTGCATCTCTCTTCCATTTCACATTATAGTTCCACCTGGCTTGGAGCCCTAGTTGGTGTGTGGGTATAGGTAAAAGCATGATCTGAAAATACAATCAAAATATAATTATCCTTTGTGGCTTATGGGGCAGCCTGGTGGGCTGAGCATGAATCTGTTTTTTTTACAGAGCCAATGAACGTGACCAAAATAGGAGATGATGAACTCCTTTCTGGATTAAGAAGAAGATAAAGATTGCCCATGTTTAACTCCATACGGATTCTCTCTGCAAAGAGATCACAAAAAACAAAACAAAAAAACCCCATTCTCCATCAGGTTTGAGAAGTTGGGGGCTGGAGGGAATATTCACCTTGCCTAAACCAGGCTAAATAAAATGAATCTGTTGGATATAAACATACAGTATGTTACAGTTTCTGGTAGCTGTTAGTGAGGTTTCTTTTTGACTAGAATTGTATAATGAGACTTTAAAGAATTGTTTATAAGTGGGGTGAGATTTCTTCTGCTTTAAGAAAAGGATAAATTTGGATTATAAAATTGATTTTTTGAATTAAAATTAAAACATATAGATATTTTTAGTAGCTGTTAATAGACTTTTGCCAATTAAGATTGCATGACGTGTTCTTGTAATTTGACTATTAATAAAGGATGAGCTGTGGGAAAAAATATCTTTTTAATTGAAATATTAGAGATGTTAAGTTATCCAAATTGTTTAGACTTGTTTGGAGGTGGAGGGGATCATCTATTATATAATTTTACTTTTCTGTTCTGTTTTTCTTATTTTCGGGTCTCTTTCTACTTTTTCTTTCCTTTCCTTTCTTTTTTATACTTTTCTTAGTTTGTATTTGGTTGTTTATGTTTGCATTTATAAATTTTAATAAAATTATTGGTTAAAAAAGGTAGAATGGACCTTTATCTGTGTACATTTGGCACCATGCACAGTACATTTATTTTTCCATGTTAAGGAACAGAAGAGAAAGGTCTCCAAAAGAAATTGCAGTCTGGCATACTTTGCCTTTGCCAAGATAACCCAGAGACATCTCCAGAAGAAACTGTGAATAACGAATGAGCAGCTGAGGTGTAAATTACTATTGGCACAGAAATCTCTGTCTTCCCTGTCTGCTTGACTTCTGCACTTGTCTCCTTTTTTTTTTTTTTTTTTTTTGAGGAAAATAAAAGAAGACCAAGTACATTCTGGAAATCAGTCCATGGCACAAAACCCAGTCTCCTATTCTCTTTGGACCAGTATATGGCTGACAAAAGTCTAATGGAAAAGGAAAGAAGGGAGAAAATGGGAGTGTTCCATTTCTCTTCTCTTCTCCTCTCCTCCTCTCCTCTCCTCTCTTCTCTCCTCTCCTCTCCTCTCCCTTCTCTCTTCTCTCTTCTCTTTTTTTAAGCATCCATATTTCTCTTCCATGAGATGAAACCAGGAATAAGAACTAGCAGTAATAAGAACTGGCAATGAAGCTGCCATTGGATAAGGATAGTACAAAGAAGCGTCCACCTTAGAATCCTCTGGATTGTGAAACTTTTCTGCCATATCTATTATATCTCATATATTTGATCATGTGAAATTGTGTGTAGGTGTGCATTGCCAGTTTTTTTTTAATGCCAACCTTCCTTTCAGCTGATACAAACACAGTATGATGTGAGAACACTGGAATGGAGATTCTGCTTCAGCTGTGATTTCATTGTCTAATTAAGAACTGCCGTTATGCATGTCAGAATTCTTTCATATTTCTATTGTACCACATTTCTCTTGGATCATTGATGGCACATGTTTTTATGTTTATTTAGAAAAGAAAAACATGCTACGCAAAGTATTGGCAAGAGGTTTCTTCAATGCACGGGAGTCTATTGTAAATGAAGTATTTTTCTTTGAATCATTACAGCAGCCATATCTTTTGAAAAACTTTGCATGGGTTTTTCAACAGCGACGAATCTGCTTTTGACTTCCTCTGGGTCTACTAGCAAAGCAGAGTCACTGCTGTGTATATCTGAAGAAATGGTTTGAAAAAGCGTTCAAGCCAAGCAGGGAAACTTCACAATGTTGTGAAGCTGCTTTAATAATTCAAAGTGAGAAACTTTGTTTGGATTCCCATGCACGGCAAAACACATTTTCAATGCTTTCCATTACCTTAGTAAAGAATTATCCTCAAGGAGTTTCTGGCTTAGGTTTTGTGCAACTTTTTTCAACACCAATGTTAATCCTCTTACGTTTGCCACTTGTTAGCTTGTGCTAATGTTGTATCATTATATTTATAGAACATGGTTACAGATTATTGAAGAAAGAAAGCCACAGAGGAACTTTGCACCCTCTGAAACAGCAGTAGAATATCTATAATCCCATTGTTGGAGAAAAATATTATCTGTTCAATTTTATATTTACCTGGTATATTTATATGTGCTCTTGTGAAGATACTGCTTGGTGTATTCCAAGAAAACTAACTGATAATTCTAGTAAACGATTGAAATTTGGACAAAGAGCAGAGAAGTAGCTTCAAAACTTCTGTATACTGACAGCTGTTGTTTGAATGGATAATACTTCTGACACTAGTGCCTAGCTATTCATGTTGAACAACAAGCTATTGCTGTATTTTGGCTACTTATTCTGTTTTGCTCCTGGGGAAACAGCCATTTACAGTATTCAACATATGAAGTTTTATAGAGGGGAAATAGATCTTGAAATCCATTTTGCAATATAGCTTGTTCTCATAAGGAAGGTAATATATTTAGAAGATTATAGGAAGCCACAATTCAATAGGCTTATGTGTACCATGTTACTTGATGGATACCTGCCTTTGAACTAAAATAAGCCATGTCTCTACTTACATGTATATTTTAGCAGAGCTATCCTGCAGTTACAGGGTTTAGAGTATTTTATGTATTCGGTTCTTAGGCAATTGACGAAAACACTTGATGAACAAGTAATCTCTTTATTGATCTTCTCCTTACAACCAAGCAAGAACCAAAAGGCACACAGGCCTTTTATAGAGTCCTGAACCCAGACAGTGTCAGTCAATAAAAAGCTGGCTGTTTTCGCGCCTTGCGCACAAGGCTCAGGACACAACAGAGTATGTGCAAAGTGACGTGCACTTTCTAAATGTATGCATGTTGCCTTGACGCATATTAGGCACTGACATTCCTGAAATGGAATGTGAAGACTAACACTGATGATGTTACCTAGTTAGGATAATAAAATGTCTGCAAGAAAACAAGCAAGCTCAGAGAGCACCAAGGACCCCTCATTTCTACCCGGAGCTACAAATATTCTCCTTCATTGGAATGTGAAGAATATCTCTGCAACTGAATTGTGCAATACATTATATTAATTTAAAATTATACAGCTGCCTAACATGTGTGATCATGACTCTGAGCACCATATACCAAGAAAGCAACTAAAGATTATGTTACTATACCTTATCTCAACAAATAGTCCTTATTTTCTTATGTACTCCACAGGGTTGACCTCAGTGTACTGGTGATATTTCATCTTGTGGCAACAAATGATCTCACCAAGGTTTTGTGTAGATGTGAAATGAGCAGGGAGACGATAGAAGGCACTTCCTCCCCCAACTGGAACTGGCCCTGGAGGAAGGAGAACCCCCATAACAATATGCCTCTTACTCCCAACTCTTTGAATTGGTCCAGATATATAGTATGGTAAATGAAATTGAAGGAGAAATCAAAGATTGCCACACAATGCACACAATCCCCCATTCCCAGTCTTATCATAAATTTTGTGTGATCAATTCAGTGTAGATACTATGTCATTGCCTGATTCCAGCTGAAAGAGGTCTATGTGATCCATTTCTTTCATGGTCCTCTGGAGTAGGAGACCAACTATCTTCTCAAAGTTTTTAGGTAAGGTTGGAGGCAAAATTGTTCACTCTGTTGGATCCAACCATGGCTTCTTCAGGATATGATATGCAAGATTTACATTATGATGTTCTCTAGCCTTCCTCACTGATAGGGACCTTTTTCTGCTAACTATAAGTTCTTTCTCAGGACTGTATGGCTATGTAATGTTGAGAAGGTTTTTAAAAATACACAGACTACTTTTTTTTTGATATATTGTCAACTTTTTTTCTATATATTACAAGTAGTACCCAGCACTATTTTGTCACAACTTCTCTTTTCAGATCATAAATGACTTTCGTGTAAGGGGATTTTATTCACTGCTTTGGGGCAGAAGATAGCTGTCAGAGTTTCAGTTTTGGCTCCTACGGACGACCGAGATGAATTCTGTAATCAGAATCATGTTCCATGGGAAACTTCATAATGCCATAATTCTTCACATAGAATTATGTGAAGTGTTCTATTCTGCTTTCGTGTAACTAGATTTTGACTTTTTAGCATGGAGTTCGGAGGCTTGCTTTTTATTGTTTTAGAAGGTTGTTATAATGCTGCCCAAATATTTCACATCCTCTAGTGGCTGTCCTGCTTAAATTTTATTTTATTTTTTACCTTCGTGAATTGCTTTGGGAGTCTTTTCAGATGAAGTATAGCATATAAATTATGATTTAATGTAGCATACAAGAACACATTGACTCTATGAAACATTCACAATTCATTTTCTTGGTTTTCCTAGTTTTCTATGTTATATCATTTTTCCTGGTGACAGAATTCATTATTGGGAGCATTAAATTGTGCAGTTAAGAACTATAAATGGTAGAGTCCAAACGATGCATTTCATGTAATGTTCATTTTTTTTAAGAGTAGAAATTTATATGACCAAAGCCAAGTGTGAAATTCCAAAGTGAGTTCTGTTAGCATTGTTCCCTTCTTACACTGCAGCTCTGATCAAGATTTTGCCCCCAGCCCCCCTTGTGGTAACTTTTAAAGAAATTGGAGAAATTAGGCAGAGTATCGTTTCTGGGATTCATTCCAAAATATTTACCATCAAGGCCATAGAATGTTGTTATTTCCCACTGTGAAACAAAGTTTATATTTCTAAAATTATTATTATTGTTGTTGTTATTGTTATTAAATATATATGCTGCCTGACTCTCATCAACTCTGGGGGTGGGGATTTATTTTCAGTGAAAATAATGAAATGCAAAAAAAGTATATGTCATATAATGATAATTTATTATCATTATTTATTTATTTATTTATCAAATTTAGAAACTACCTATCTCCCACTCAGAGGGACTCTGGGTGGTATAAAGGTATAGTATTTAAAGACAAAAACTATATATAAAGTTTATATAAGAGGCATAGATAATTAAAGTGCAGCATTAAAGGTTAATTAAAAGACATATAAATCATAATAGTTAAATGAAGTAAATGAAAAAAGAAGAAAAGATCCATATGGCAAATATAAATAGCTATATGCAATTAATTAAATTGTTAAATCTGGACCTTACAGCAACATAATGCGTCATCATCTCATTTTTAGAGCAGAAGTTTTTTTTTTGTTTTTTCACCCCAAAATAGATAACAAACTCATGTCCTGGATCCATCTTCTGAGTACAAAAGTAACATGCTGCATGCATGTGTACATGTTTAATCAGAACAGGTGCTTTTCCATGTGCATATTTCTGTTCTCTCCTTGTGTTATAATTGGGTGTTTTGTCCATATCTGTGCAGTGGAAGGCATAAGGCAGTTCCATCTGCTCAGCTCTGGGTCGTGTGATGAAGAGAGAGGAGACAGAGGCTAGTGGCCTCTTCCCCAGGAATGCATCAGAGATTTTTTTTTTTTTGAAACCTCTATAGCCCAGGTCAGATCTAGTCTATTTAAGACCCTACTGTTATGTCCCGAGCCTTGCAAACGGCTCGGGGCGTTTGCAGGCAGTCCCGGGCAGGTGCAAAGCTCGGGGCGTTTGCAGGCTGTCGCCAGCGCCGTGCGCATGCGCAGGTGCTGGCGCGGGAAAAGTATCGCATTGACCCGGGAAATGCCTATATAAGAAGCAGGGAGGTTTTGGGAGCTGCTGAAGCCATCTACTTGTAAGCTGAACACAGAATAAAGAAAACTGAGAACTACAACTGCTACTCGTGTCTTGCCTTTCCGCAAAGGACTCAACACTGGCGACGAAGGTGGGATGCCTTACATCGCCTGGAAAGGAAGAAGTGTAAGCTTACCCAAGTGAGTCCTGAGCGGCGGAACAGCGTTGACTCGGCAGCTACTCGCCAATCCAGTGCGCATTCGGGGGTAGGCTGGCTGATAGACCCATCTCCTGAAGATGGCAAAGGTTGGAAGGCTTTCGGAGTTCGACGTCTCACATCCAGAGCGGTGGGAGTCCTACGTAGCCAGGGTGGAGAACTACTTCAAGGCAAACCAAGTGAGGGAAGAGAGCTTGAAGGCTGCCACCTTGCTTTGTGTTTGCGGTCAAGACGCCTTCGAAATCGCAGAAAACCTTGCAGCACCTGTTCCAGTGGAGTCTGTCAGCTACGCAGATCTAAAAAAGCTACTGAAGGAGCACTTCCAGCTCAAGATGTCCGTCATCGCATGGCGCCACACCTTCGAGCAGAGGGATCAACGATCCGGTGAGTCGGCCAAAGAGTACATCGCTGCATTAAGGAAGGCCGCCAAGCACTGCGAATTCAAGGACCTCGAAGAACGACTGAGGGACCGATTCGTGTGCGGGTTAAGGCATCGAGATCTACAACAGAGGCTTTTCGCTAAAGAAGAATTGTCCTTCCAAGATGCCTTAAGAGAAATCACCGCAGAAGAAGCAGCAGGCGGCGCCGTCAAGAACATGCGGCCGATCAGAAACAGTCCAGAAGTTGCATCCGTGCACCAGGAAGATGTCCAAGGAAACTCCGAGGAGGATCCGGACGAGGAAGTCGACCATCTCCACCCCACGACGGAAGGAAATCAGAAGGGAAGCTCTTCAGCTCCACTCAAGTGCATCGGCTGTGGAGGTCGCCACAGGAGAACCGACTGCAAGTTCCGCTCCGCTACCTGCCGGGCATGCGGCAAACAAGGACACATTGCAGCTGTGTGTCTGGGCCGACGAAAGGTACAACCTCAGGAAGAACTGCGCCTGAAAGGTACCAGGGTCCCCAGCCAGAATAGGGTAGGTTTTTGCGCTTCGCGAAGGAGCATCCTTAGGACAGGCACACACAAGCCCATTAAGAAAAAGCTGTCACTCAAGGTGAAGCTACAAGGGGTTCCATTAACTATGGAACTAGACACAGGGTCTGCCCTTTCAATCATCTCCTTGCATACATTTAGGAAGATTTGTTCTGGTAGTGGAACTCAGGCCAAGTTAAGGCCTTCTGACATTGTGTTAACAGATTTTCAAAATTCAAGAGTGTGTGTTAAGGGGGAGGCCAACCTTAACGTGCAATACAAGAATTTTGAAGGTCCACTAGACTTATTAGTAGTAGGGGGTGAACGAACGAGTCTCATAGGACTCGATTGGTTTGAGGCCCTGGGGATACATGTCACAGGACTCAACAGTTTACAAACACTCGACCTACAGGAAGTCTGCAAAGAATTTGCAGATGTTTTCAGCCCCCAGCTGGGCACATTCAAAGGACCCCCTGTGTCCTTAAAGCTAGACTCCACTGTCACTCCCATTAGAATTAAAGCAAGAAGGGTCCCTTTTGCTTTAAAGAGTAAAATTGACACTGAGTTAGACAAACTGATCCAACAGGGAATTCTAGAACCTGTTGATTCCAGTCCTTGGGAGACCCCCATTGTCACGCCTCTAAAGGCAAATGGGGACATTCGCATTTGTGCTGATTACAAATGCACTCTTAATAAGGCATTGCAGCAACATGCCTATCCTGTTTCTGTGGTCAGTCATATCCTGGCCTCCCTCAAGGGGAGGCGTGTTTTTGCAAAGCTTGACCTAGCTCAAGCATATCAACAGCTGCCTGTTGATGATGCTGCTATAGCTCAGACTATTGTGACCCACAGAGGGGCCTTTAAGGTAAAAAGGCTACAGTTTGGAGTGAATGTCGCTCCTGGGATTTTCCAAAGCGTAATGGAAAACACACTACGGGGTATACCAGGGGTTTGCCCCTACTTTGATGATGTCTTAATTGCAGGAGACTCCACACACATTCTAGCTGAAAGGCTAAGGGCTGTTCTGTTAAGATTCAGGAAAACAGGCCTCAAGCTCAAAAAAGACAAATGCAAGATTGGGGTGCCTTCTACTGAATTTCTGGGGTTCAAAATTGATGCTGCTGGGATTCACCCTGCTGAATCCAAACTAACTGCTATTTTAGAAGCACCTAGGCCAAAGTCTAAGGCCAAACTTCAGGCCTTCCTGGGCCTCCTGAATTTCTACAATTCCTTCCTTCCACATAAAGCCAGTGTGGCTGAGCCTCTTCACAGGCTACTAGACAAGCAAGCAGTGTGGCACTGGTCACAAACACATGAGGCTTGTTTTAACAAAGTCAAGGCCTTGCTCACTTCTAACAGTGTACTTGCACATTTCAACGAGTCCCTTCCTGTGTGCATCGCTTGTGATGCGTCCCCTTACGGGGTTGGAGCTGTCCTGAGCCACCTCAGGTCTGATGGAACTCAGGTTCCTGTTGCATATTACTCCAGAACATTGTCTTCTGCTGAGCGCAACTACGCTCAGATAGACAGGGAGGCTCTGGCTGTTGTTGCTGGAATTAAAAAATTCCACGATTTTCTATATGGCAGGCATTTCACGGTCTTCACTGACCATAAGCCTCTGCTGGGACTGTTTACCACATGTAAGCAGACTCCCCAAATCATTTCCCCTAGAATGCTTAGGTGGTCTATTTTTTTGTCTGCATATGATTTTTCTTTACTCCACAAGCCTGGGAAAGAAATGGGCCATGCTGATGGCCTCAGTAGATTGCCCCTGCCAGTAGTAGAAGCTGACCCCTGCGCCAGCTGTCAACATTCTATCAATCCAAGCCTTGCCCGAGCTCCCTCTTAGTGCCAGGGATGTTGCCGCTGAAACAGGTACAGATCACACACTTTCACGTGTCCGTTCCTGGGTTTTGTCTGGTTGGCCTGAGCACTGCCCTAGTCCTGAGTTTCAGAGTTTCTGGTCCAAAAGGAACGAGCTGTCCATTTCTCAGGGTTGTCTGCTTTGGGGAAACAGAGTTGTCATTCCCACCTCAATGAGGACTAGGGTCTTAGAATCCCTCCACGAGGGTCATCCTGGCATTGTTCGTATGAAGGCTCTTGCGCGCAGCCACTTGTGGTGGCCTGGTTTAGATAAAGATATTGAGGCTAAGGTGCATGCATGCCACCTGTGCCAACGATCTCGCCCAGAGATGCCCCAAGCTTCCGTGCATAGATGGGAGGAAACACAGTCCCCATGGTCTAGGGTGCACATTGACTACGCTGGGCCCTTTCAGGGCCAGTTCTTCTTGGTCCTTGTTGACAGCCATTCAAAATGGCTTGAGGTTGTACCTGTCTCATCCACCACCACTGCAAAGACTATTCAGGTACTGAGGGGGATTTTTGCTGCACACGGGCTTCCAGATGTCATTGTGTCTGACAACGGCCCTCAATTCACTTCCTCCGAATTCCAAGCTTTCTTACAGGCTAACATGATTCGTCATGCCACGTCTGCACCCTTCCACCTGTCCACCAACGGTATGGCTGAACGTATGGTGCGCATCACAAAGGACGCCTTGAAAAGACTCACCTATGGGGACTGGCATGACAGGTTGGCTGACTTTCTCCTTTCTTATCGCACCACACCGTCCACTTCTACAGGGAGAAGCCCAGCTGAACTTCGTTGGGGGCGTCAACTTACTACTAAACTTAACCGGTTGCATCCGGACAGATTGCCTTCATCTACCTCACATCCTAGGGCACCTAGACAACTACTTGAGGGTGCCCCGGTCTGGACTCGCAATTACGGGCCTGGTCATACATGGGTCCCCGCTTCTGTTTCCAGGGTCACGGGTCCTCTATCCTACGAGGTAGCCCTGGACAACGGTCGTGTCCTGCGCAGGCACATCGACCAACTCCGCCCTAGGCGGCATCTTCCAGCTGAGACTCCTGGGTATTTTCCAGGGGGGAGGGGGACCCTTTGGAGCAAAGGGAAGGGCACGAGCTGCTGCCCATCTCCACTGATGGAGCCACTGACGGCCCATTTCAAGCTTCCGCAAGTGCTCCGAACAGGAATTCATGGAACTTACCCACACAACAGGCACTCACGCCTACTCCAGCCAGGGAGTCACCCCGGGGGCATACTCACTTTCCACACACATCACATAGCACTCCAGTCACGGAGGATAATCGGGAGCATCCCAACAAATCATTCCCCGCAAGAGAGCTGGCACACAATCCCCAGAGTTGGCCTGACCTTACCCCAAATCCTACAGGGGGTCAAACATACAGGGAGGTGGTCGAGGAACCAAGTCCCGACTATAACACCTCTATCCCAAATCAGGAAGTAACTGAATTTTGGGAAGGTACAGAATCCCACACAAGCCCGGATACAGAACGGGACTTAAGGGATGGACAGCCTCTGACAGGTCTTGGTTGGACTTAGGAGGATCTGCAGAAACGCCCAGCAGTGGCTATCACTTCAAGGGGCCCGAGGGCCTACAGCTAGGCGGGTCAACCAGGTCACAAAGTGACAGGAGCCCTGGCCTGACGAGCCCGGTGGGCAAGCAAGCAGGCCAGGCATTGGGGCAAAGTCCTTGGAAGGCACCAAGGCATGATAAGGGGAACAAGCTCTTGTCACCCCTCAGTCAGGGAACACCTGTCAGAAACCCAGAGCTGAGAAGGTCACAGAGAGCAAGGAAATCTCCTAAATACTTAGAAGATTACATAACATTGCTGGCTAAACAAAAGCCAGGTAACGATAGGAGCACTGAGAAGCAGAACACTGCATAAAATAAATGATTATATGTTGGTAGTAGTTTTAGCCCGGGGGAAAGGGGTGTTATGTCCCGAGCCTTGCAAACGGCTCGGGGCGTTTGCAGGCAGTCCCGGGCAGGTGCAAAGCTGCCCGGGACCAGACAGGCTGTCGCCAGCGCCGTGCGCATGCGCGGGTGCTGGCGCGGGAAAAGTATCGCATTGACCCGGGAAATGCCTATATAAGAAGCAGGGAGGTTTGGGGAGCTGCTGAAGCCATCTACTTGTAAGCTGAACACAGAATAAAGAAAACTGAGAACTACAACTGCTTCTCGTGTCTTGCCTTTCCGCGAAGGACTCAACACCTACGATGACAAACCTATGGCATGCGTGCCCAAGGGGGCACTCAGAGCCCTCTCTGTGGCCATGCGTGCCGTCACCTCAGCCCCACCTTCCCACATGCCCCCCCTCACCAGCAGCTCCCTTTGGAGGAGAACTGCTCCTGGGCATGGCCTGCACAGAGCAGCACAACCAAGGACATGGCAGCCAGGCAGCGGGGACAAGACTCCGCCGTCATTCCCCATCATGCACAGATGCTGCTGCGGCGTGCTGCTGGGCTGCCTAGGCAATGTGCTGCAGCAGACCGTGGAGATGGTGGGTGGCTCTGCGGGTGATCGGGGTGGGGACAGGGCAAGGGGTGGGGGCAGTTTTGGGGCACTCGGACTCTAAAAGTTTCACCATCACTGCCCTACAGATTGCCAGCTTCTCCTGGCACATCTGATTTGGTCCCAATCCATTATGTTTTGCGAGAGTTATCCTGCCAATAGACAGACATAGAGTCCCAGGCTCAAATCAACCTAATTTCTTTTTTTTAAATGACCTTGATCTGGAAAGAATGAAAAGGCAGATTTATAAATGCCTACCTGCATGTTATAGAAAATGCCATTTGGCTTTCAGAGAGATATTCTCCATATCTCATTTTTGCATTGCACAATAAATATGAGGCAGTGATTCATATAAGGCAGCAATTCGTTCATAAGGTTGATTTTTCAATAGACACTGAAGAAAAGGAAAATAATTTTGATCTGTCTTTTTGGGGGGTTTTTTGCAGTGCAATTGATTGCAGGATCTAATCTGAGTCAGTCACCAGGACTAGAGGTTTAGTCTTCCGAGCTTTTGCGCTTGTGCTGGCGTCCATCCTCAGGGAACTTCTTTCTCACCAAAATGTGTGACAGATACATTCTGGTGAGAGAGAAGTTCCCTGAGGATGGGTGCCAGCATGAGTTCTTGGGACACATATATTTGCCTTCATTCATGAAATTGGTTTCACTGAGGTTTCATCCTTTTGTTCATTATGGACATTACATGGGACAGTCAACATGAGTTCATTCATCTATTGTTTGCTGCAGTATTGTTAAATTTGACTTTGCTAGAATATAGCAGGGAACATTATCAAAACTACAGAGCAAATTTATCTAGATTTTACTTAAAGCCAGGAGTGCTTTGACTGAGATCAAACTGATTTAAATCGCAATGTATTCACTGGTTAGGAAAACCAAACAGAAACAATACATGCTTGTCATTCAATATATCTGAATACATATTCTTTGGGACTCAAAATTAATTTCAGTTTTCAAAATTACATACCAAATCACAAAATTATTTTTTTAAGATCAATCTTTATTGAACAATAGATTATCTTGGTACCAAGAAAACATTAATTCTACATCAGCAGAAGATGCTAGTGCTGGTAAAAGCTGAATTAGAACTTCTGCAGTTTGTGAGTAAATGTTTAGGCAACTTCCAGCTGCTTAGTTGTATGGCCTTAAAATGTCATCAGTAAACATTTATCACATGAACCAATTCCACTTTGTCCTGAAACTTACTATTAATGGCATTAAGGAAGGATGATGGCTGGATGACCTTATCATAACTAATTCCTCTTGTTCAGCAGTTAAGGATTGACCCTGGAATTGAGAATATTGGCAATGAAATGAGCCAGAGACATCATCCATTCAATATGTCATTAAGTGTCTAAAATATAATTTTGTCAACGCCTGTTAATTCTTCTGACCTTTCAGCAGTCTCTGATATCATCAAGCATGATCATCTTCTGGACTGTTCAGCAGAAATGAGCCTTGGGGCACCATTTTTCAGTGCTTTCAATCCCTCCTATTAAGGCACCATTTTTCAGTGCTTTCAATCCCTCCCAAATATGTTGTTGAATGATACCTGGATGCCCGCAGGGTTCTGGCTTGTCCTCCATGTTGATATTGATCAATATTTACATTAAATCTCTAGTGAAGGTAACTGGCACAGATAAGCATGGTACAGATCAAATCAATGCATCATGTACCAAAATAATTCTTCCCAAACATCAACAGCCTCAGAAATAAAACACATATTTCCCTGTGCTTTCTTCGAAGCAAATAATTAGCTTCAAGATAATTAAGACTCAGTATCTCTGTGTTGCAAACTCTGGCTCTAATAGTTCCAACTACTTTTTCAAAATTTTATTTGCCAGTTGCCCATAAATAGCCAGTTCTTGATATAGTTATTCAAACAGTTCACTAATTCTTCCATGGGAGAATTAATTTGGTTTTCCTGTGTGTGTGTGTGTGTTTTTTTTCAGAGCAGCTGTTGCAAACGGGATAGTGTAAAAAATATTTTGTAGTGCCTGCTATATTAATCCTTGTTTCTGGAACACCAAAGACTTTTGCTAGGTAGTACATTACACAGGTACTGTACCAATAAGTAATTCTTTAGGAGACTTATGGTTCTTCTAGGTTTTTTTTCAACCTGAACACATCTGCACCATTCCAGGAGACAAAGCTGAATATTAGACATTGAAACGTAGTGTCCTTAGTGCTCGTTAACCTTGGTTGTTTGCTTGCAAATATTTCATTACCTGATTAGGTAATATCATCAGTGCATCACCTATCATCAGAGTGTCAAACTGCTGACCCGTGGGCCAGATGCATCATAGTGAAACTGCGCCCACTCCATTGCCGGCAATGGAAAAAAAGTCACGATACGTTGCGACATGTCATGTGACATTGCGAGTTTGACACCCCTGACCTAGATGGATAATGAAATGTCTGCAAGCAAACAACCAAGCTCAGAGAGACGCAAGGACTCCATAGTTGGATCCTGAGCTACAGATATTCCCTTCTATTGGTTTTTTCCCTGTTTTTTACAATGTTTATTGCTACTACAATAATTGTAAATATTTAATAATATGTGCATCACCTGGCCTATCGATTGTTTTAGTAAGAAAATTTTGTGGAGATATAAACCTAAAAGAAAAGACCATGGTAGCCATGTTGACATTTCACCATTTCTTCCTTGCAGACATTATCCAGCATTTTCTTTGCAGTATGCTCCATGCTCCAAGTTGCTTCTTTTAAGTTTTGTCATTTTATGGGAACTTCTATGGTTGCCTTTGCTCTCTGGAACAATCTCTCTCTCTCCCCTCCCCATCCAATATATCAGAGGCCCCAATTCTCCTTGCCTTTAGTAAGTCCTTAAGACTTGGCTGTTCCCCCAGGCTTAAGGGGTAGGTTGAATGGAAATCCCCCCTCTGAGGTTTGTTTTATTTTGTGCTTGGTTGTCACTTTACATTTTAGCCTTTGTATTTAAATCAGCTGTTTGTTTTTTGATGATGATGATGATAATGATGATGATGATAATGATGATGATGATTTGTATATGTTGAATGCTGCCCAGAGTTACGGTATCTGAACTGAGGAGACTTGTTGATTTCTCTGTGAGAAATCACAGAGGATATCTTACTCCAGAGGACTGGAGAAGGGCAGATGTTATTCCTGTCTTCAAAACCGAGAGGAAAAAAAGTTTGCTTGGTCTTTATAGGAACAGTTAATTAAACAAACTGGTTAGATTGCTCCCAATTTTGACCAAAAATGTTCCACACAATTCCTGCCTACCTTTGTCCTCTATTCTGGACAAGGGGGGGCATAGATTCCAATGAAATTCCATACCAATTAAATACATAAATATCCGGTCTACCCAAAGGCACCATGTAGCCTATCCCTGTTTCTCCCAAAAAACTTGATGAGCAATTGTTGTCCCCAATTTGGGTCTGAGCCTGATGCTGAGGCCGATGAAGTCTCCTCAGACTTGTAAACCTTGAAATAAATAAAATAGATAGATAGATTGTATGCTGGTTGAAATGACCGAACCACATCAATGAAATATACATTCTCAACAATATAAAGAACTGGTTTATTGAATAAAAGATAAGCATTTTTTTCATCTTTCTTGCTATAATCTACTGGTTTTTCTTCATTTCTGAATAATATTTTTTTTCTCATTACAATTATGGGTGGTCCTGTTATGGACCTGGATACCTATCTGTCCTTGGAGCAGTAGGTGGATTCTATGGCCATGGTGCTATCATTTATTTAGAGCTTGTATGACAATTGGTCCTTCTTTCCTTTTTTCACTACCTCTTGATTGGATTCTTAATAGAGCTGGCCTTCAAGTCTACTCAGAAACTGCAGTTGATGCAAACTGCAGCAACCGCCATGCTGATTTGAATGAGCCAATTCAAATGTCTATTCTTTGGTGCTGCACGCGCTTCCAATACGTTCTGAATTCAGTACAAACTCTGGCCATAACCCATAACTCTCTATAGAGCTTTGGTATGGGTAATTTTCAGGATTCTGTCCTTCAAAGTGAATGATCTGTACAGAAAAGACACTGAGTACCCTCAGCCAGTGGTGGAATTCAAATATGTGAACAACCGGTTCTCTGTGTGGATGCCGCTTCTGGAAGTCCATTCTGGGCCTAGGCAACAAAAAGTAGTACCGGTTCTGCCGAAGTGGTGTGAACCAGCTGAATCCCACCACTGCCCTCAGTCAAGAGATAAAGGGAACAATGCTTCAATAGCAGCCTTTCTCCGTTGCTGTTCCAACCCTATGAATATTGGATGCCTCCTGAGATATAGGATGGCATTCATACTTCTCATCTTCAGGAAATCAGTCAAGACCAGCCTCTTCAGAGATGAAACCTTCTGAGACAAACTGTTAATGGCTGCATGGCTTGCCTGCCGTCTATTTCTTTCAACAAATAGTATATGCATGTCTTGAGCACAGCAAACCAGGGCTATGCAAACAGGAATTTTAATTTGCAAAAAAACAAACAGACAAACATTACAGAACCCTGAAACTGAGAAGCTTCTAGAGTTAATCAACATTAAGCTTATGTGTAATTGTTTCTCCAAACTGGTTTTTTGGAAATATTCTGCACATAACGGTTTAACCTTTAACTTGCCAGCAAAGAACAGTATTGCACTATCAACTTCTTGTACCAAAAATTCTGCCTGAATTTTGTAATCTGCCTGTTCTCCCTGTGTAAGCTGACTGACAACTCTTACCCATAGTAATCATATTATGAAAGCAATTTCATTTTGCTCTTTACATTCTGATATTGTCGAGGAGCCCCTGAGATCTGCCTACCTCTAATGCAGACAGATAAATGATCAAAGAACTGAGCATGGAGGAATTCATTATTTTGCAAATGAACAAAGTATTCTGCAATTCAAACGCAGCTACTTCTCT